>NC_083760.1:46959645-47249645 GCF_963514075.1 Conger conger
TCTTGTAAAAAGTTCATTTGGTAAGATCTTTGTTGTGTAAAGTGATGCTAAGGTAATGAATAGAGAGTAAGAAAAAATAATTTAGCAAATGCGCACAGCTGAAACATTTAACTTCTTAACTGACCAGCATTTGAGTGTTACAGTGCTCAGTTCGAATAGTGACATTGGGCTGAAAAGGCAAGCTTTAATGCTTAATTTTAGTGGCTTTACACTGACAATTCCCTTTTGCAAATTATAGTATGCAAAATATAAAGTATGATAACAGGCCAGTTATTATCCCATCCCACACATGCATGCTCACATGCACACACCATTTTCCTTTTTTCATAATGAACAATAACTTGATTCTAAATATTTTATATGTGAATGTTAGCATTAAAAGGTTTGTTTAAAATAATTGCCTGGACAAATGTATTTTCCAGCGATTGGCAAGGCAGTTCACTTACTTTCTGTTCATCACAATAAAGAATAGGTTTGATTTACGAATAATAAATAACCAAAAAATAAGCTATGCTTACAAATAATATATTTTGCAGTCCATAAGTATTTGGACAGTGGTACAATTTCTGTATTTATGCGCTGTGCTCCAGCCAATGGCTCTATAAATAGGGGTGCTGAGGGTAGCTTACTGTAATGAGACTTGCAAATATTCATAGTAATCCAATGACATCACTTGAATAGCTTGGCGCCATATTGTGGAAATAAACTAACCGCTCCCTAACAGGAAACCATCGCCACTATGTGGTGTAGAATTAGAAAAATACGAAATGATTGATTTTTCTGTTTAATGTTAGTTGGCTGGTTAACGTTAGCGAGCGTTTATCTTAACGTTAGTGGAGAGAGATCCTTATCTTAAATGAGCACACTGGCCACTCTGCTAGTAGTCTTGACTTGCCTGTCATTTGGCTAAACAGCTCTGTGGCTGTAATAAATGTGTTGAAAGATGAATCAGCTACATTTATGATATCTTCCCTGTATTTCCAGGCAAACCGGAGTGGAAATTGTCATGTTTTATGTCCATGTTGTATGGATCTAACCTTAATCCATTGATAAGAGTATTTTTATCCAAAGTTTGTTTATATTTCATGTTAGTATTGGTTAGGTCTGGTTGTCATTCGTGATATTTTGTCTGAATGATTTAGCAGGTTTAGCTTGGCTAAAGCACGGTGAAGTGTAGTGAAAACGAAGGCTAAAAGCAGGTTAGCCTGCTGGTGCACTGTCCATCTGTATAATATGTCCATGATTAGTTTTGAGTGACATAATGGAATGAATTCTGATTCACTGATTCACTGATTCTTATTTTAGTCACACCCCCTGCTATAAGCATCTTCCAGCACCCTTGGTTGTTTAGTAGTCACTGTAGTGTATTTATGCTGTGTTTCTTAGTGCCAATGTAACTGGTGTTTAGGACTGCAGTACAATCGGGTGTGTGTGTTTATTTCCCTCAGGTGAGCTAGGCTATTGTGAGGTAGGCTATTGTCTGCAATTGGCTTGCAGGCCACAGCAATTGTTTCAGGAGGAGCGTTTGATTATTGCTTATTGTTTTTGCTGCCTGCCCTCACTTCACTCCTTTTCTTATCCACCCATTTAACCCTACTTCCATCTCCATTCATATTATCTCTCCTTTCCCCAGCTCCCAGTCAGGTAGGAGGTTTGCTCCCTGACAATTTGGCCGGAATGTCTCTAACCCGATCTTCCCTTCCAGATCCGCTGGTGTTGATCTCTGTGTGGCCGCTGGCCTCTGGAACTGCCAGTCCACTATGCAGACTTCATGTCTGCCTATGCCTCCCATCTCAGCTTCCTTTCTCTGACGGAACATCCTGCATCCTGCTTATCTCCTCACCAGACGATGACACTCCCCTGATCCTCCTGGGTGACTCAACCTGAACTTAGAGTCCACCCAGTCCACCTTCCTCTCCCTTCTGTCTTCTTCACCCTCAGACATTTTCATCCTACTCAGAAGGCAGGCAACTTTCTTGACAAGGTTTTGCATGACAACAACACTCTTGGTAACACCCCTCCATATATCTGACATTCCTTCCCTGCTTTTTCTCTTCCACTCTCCTCTAACACTCATCCATCCATCCCACTATATTCTGTCACCTGGCAGCGCAACCTACACCACCCGTCTACCTCCACCCTCTCCTCTGTAATTCTTTCCTCCCATCTGTCGAGTGTTTCTCTCGGCTGTCTCCCGATGATGCTACCACTACCTTCATGTATTCTCTCTCATCTTCCTTTAACTCTCTGTGTTCCCTCACTACCAAAGCAGCTTGAGCTTCCCTCCCAGTCCTCGGCTTTCTGCCAAACTGTGGGCAGCGGAGAGAAGATGGAAAAGGTCCTGTCTCCCCAGTGATATAGCTTCTTATCATTCATCTCTTCCTCCGTCTCTCTAGCAAAATCTTCCTTCACTCGAAGTTTAGCTGCCTCTAACCCTCACAAACTGTTTTCAACCTTCTCCTCTCTTCTCACCACACCTCCTCCCGTACCTCCCTCATCCCTTATCCCATCTTGCAATCCATCTCTTATGTCATTCTCCCTATTCTCTTCTCTCTAATCAACAGTTCCCTTTCTTCTGGCACTATGCCCTCTACCCTTAAGAGGGCTATAGTCACTCCTCTTCTCCGAACAACTACCAGCCTGTCTCCCTTTTTCCTTTCCTGTCTAAAGCTCTAAAGGAATATGCTGTGTCTTCCAGAACAATCTTCCAGATCCCAACCAGTCTGGCTTTTAGAGTGGCCCTACACACCGAGGACTCCAGTCTGCTAGAGACAAATCCCTCTCCTTGGCTCATTCTGCTCTCATCGCTGACTGGGATGGGTGTCACAGGATCTGCACTTGCATGGTTAACTTCCTACCTCTCTGGTCATTCCTACCAGGTGACTTGGAGGGGCTCAGTTCTTGGTTGTCCCCTCCTTTCTCTATACACTATATCTCTTGGTTCTGTAATCTTTTCCCATGGCTTTTCATTACCAATGACACATCTCTTTCTTTCCTTCCCTCCCAATACAATGACATCCCACCTCCTGAAGCTTAACTTAAGACTGAGCTTCATCTACATTCCTGCTAAGTTCTCCCCGACAATTGACCAAGAATGTCAAGAATGCTGCAGCCCGCCTGACCACCAGTCAGCCCAGGTCAGCTCATGTCACCCTACTCCTCATTGCCCTCCACTGGCTGCCTATTGCTGCATGTATCCACTTCAAGGCGCTAGTGTTGGCATTCCAGGCTGCTAAGGGGACTGCCCCACTATACATCCACACTTGTATTGCTCCCTAAAACCCAGCAAGACCATTCTGGTCTGTCAGCTCTGGTTGCCTTGTGGTCCCCTCATTACAAGCACCAGGTGTTCAAGCTGCACGTTCACACAAGTTCTCTGTTCTGGTACCTCAGTGGTGGAATGACTTGCCTACCACTGTCAGAACAGCAGAATCCCTCCAGATATTTCAACGCAGACTGAAAATGCACCTTTTCTCCCTCCTGATACCCATCCCAATATCCCTCTTGTACACCCTATATATATATTTTAAAGGTTCGTTTACAATTAACTGCTCTTCATGCGTGTTTTGCTTCATGGATTTAATGCTTTTAACTTGTTGAAGAACTTAAGCACTTTGGATTAAAAGTGTCTGCTAAATGACCAAAATGTAAAAGTAATTGTACAGGCTTCTCAGCTGTGTCGTGATTAGTCAAGTTTATACCACGGCAAATACCACCTACTGCACCACCTACTGCAAATACGGTGTTCTGATTGGCCGAGACCTGCCACCTGCATTAATTTCGTATAACCTTTTTTCACAGCTAAAATATACAAAAAATATCAATGTGCACAACATTGGAAAGCCCAAGATGCTAAGATACATTCAGTACACTGATATTCTCTGTAAAGTACATATAGCATAACAATTCAATACATTGTTTTGCGTGACTAGCTGCAAGACATGCCAGCTGATTTTGACATTTTGTGGTCTTTCTATGCTTCAGTTCAAAATGGGAAGAGATCTGTTCAGTTGTATGGCACTAATGTCTGGAATGCAGCATCAGATTTATAAATTGCTTGCTATTATTTTGCGAGCTAACATAATTTTAGGTTGCATGAAGAATTTCTCAGCAACAGGGACAATTTTTTATCCAGTTCCCATTGCGTTTCAATTAATTTGTTCCATCAAATTAATCATTTATTCCAAAACTAAAAATAAACTGTCCATAACTTTGGAAAGTTAGCCATGGTATGAGTGGGATAATACCCTATGAATGAGTCAGTTTTGAGGAAATAACACCACCCTTTTGGGCAACTATATCCTCACATCTGACTCGTTCATAGGGTATTATCCCTTACGTATTCAATCACTTCCTTGGTGCAGGTATAAGAAATCTTTCAGTATCTACTCTTGATTCTAGGCTTCTGATTGCCTAATTTATGAGGCTGAGGAATAAGAAAATAGTCAGACATAGACCAAACCATAAGCGTACCAAAATAAATGGTTTGGAACATCATTAAGAAGAAAGGGAACACTGGTGAGCAATTGCAAAGGCAATTGCTGGTAAGCCAAGGAAGACCTCTACAGTTGATGAACGAAGAATTCTCGCCATAATGAATAAAAAATCAGTTTGACAAATCAGAAACACTCTTCAGGAAGCAGGCGTGGATGTGACTATTCTCCGCAGAAGACTTCACAAACAGATTTACAGAGGCTATACTGCAAGATGCAGACCACTAGTTATCTGCAGAAACAGGATGTAGTATGCAAGAATTGTTGAACTCTGCCGAGTCTGTGCTTGCAGAGTTGTGGAAAAAGGTTTTGTGGACAGAGACCAAGACTGACTTGAGTGATGGCAAGAGCAAAGTGCATAGGCTAAAAGGAACTTCCCAAGAAGCAAAGCACCCCATCCTCATTTGTGAATGGTGGGGGTGTTTTAGTTTTGGCAGTTCACTTGCCTTCATTGATAATGTAATTAATCTTGAAGTGCACTGAAGTATTTTTTCTGCTGAAGTTCAATCAAACTCCAAACTCATTGGATGTCGCTTCATCCTTATTTCCAAGCCTCATAACGGCTTTCTTGACTTTCATTGGCACAAACTCTGGTCTTCAAGTTGACAAAACAGACTCCAATGGCAATAAAAAGCCTAGAATCAAGAGGAGGTACTGAAAGCTTTCTTATGCGTGCGCGGAGGAAGCAAATGAATACACTAATCAGTTTAGAAGCCCACAGTTCAATTACTTTGGTCCCCCAAAATGAGGGATTGTGTATCAAAAAGGGTGCAGTTCCTACATGGTTCACCTGTTATGGATGTCAGTACCCTGAAATTAAAGTACAGAGCCAAAGGAAAACAAATTGTACCACTGTCCAAATACTTACTGACTGCACTGTCGATGAGTCTGGGTTCAGCCTAAATCATGCAGGCATGTATAGTATTGTACCAAAGACAAACAAAAATACTTATAACCCCTCTATATGTGCTGTATTGGGGCACTGGACCTTGATTAATAATGATTTGATTTAAAGGTCAGTTATTTATTTGAATACCAATTATATTTAACAGAACATACAGATTCAAAGATTTAATAACTCCACAGTATATTCCACACCAGTGAAGCAACACTGTCTCTACGTAGCTCGCTCAGTCCACACATTGGCCCTTCTTTTATAACCTGGTGGTCACCTTCCATACCATGGTAACTAATGATTAATGCAAAGAAGAAACAAAGAGATTTGGCAATATGTACTCCCTGTAAAATATTGTTCTAAAATATGTGCAATGCTAAAGAAAAGTGGCTCTGCCAGATTCATCATATCTTTAATGTGTAGGCAAAAGGTTAGCCGAACATAGTTTGTTCAATGTGACCCCATTATTCTCAATCAAGTCATCCATCCAGACGTCCCGCAGATGAGTCTGTACCCAGGCCATCCTGTAAAGGATCCAGAACCCAGGAACTCCTTCCCGGTGGAGGACCGCATGCCATTTCACTGAAGGTGTTATGGGCTGTTATCAGCAAGACCATTCCATGGATGGCTGCCCTAATTGAGAATAATGAGGGTCACATTGAACATATGGTCGCTGTTGTGTCCCCTTCCCCTCTCACAAAGGGTTCAGTCAAACTTTGTCTTGCCAAGATGCGTGCTCAACTTACAAAGGACATTGGGATAGAGCTTCTGTGGGTGCATACCCACTATCATGTGGAAGGACGTTGCTCAGTGGGGAGGGAAATCAAAACTCTGCAGACAGCATGGACGTGTTACTGTTAGTATCATGCTTACAGGAGGTGATGACTGTTTGCCCTTAACTATTTGTTTTTGTCATTGAAAAAATAAAAAAGATTTGCATTTGTCAGTTTATTTGTATCACATGTTGGGTGAACAGTGGAATTTTTTACTTATATATGTGAAAAATATACATGCGGTTAACTAGTATTATGCAAGCCCTTGAATATAAAAATACATTTTAATATATATGTATGTATATTATGGCTTACGGCATTAAATATTACAGAGGGAATATAGTTTTTCCCATTGTCTTTACTAAAAGATAATTGTTCTTGAAGACATATTCTAATTGCTTTTTAATTATAAGTTTTCCAACTGGGATTTTTTTCCGGTTAAAATATTAACTTATTAACTAATATTAATTTATTTGTTGTTTAAAAAGGATTATAGGCTGGAAAATGACTCCATGATATAAGTGGACAATTGATCAAAATAGTTCAAAGTGTATTTCAGTACAAACACTTAATCATTTTTAGATCAGATGAGTAGGAAAATATGTAAAAAGCCAATTAAAATGTTGCATGTAAATTAGCTGATGCACCGCATATCATAAATTCAAAACACAGGTTTTTTAGGAGATGTTCATTTTAGTTCAACTCCTGACAATGTTCTACAGTTGTTTGAATCAGAAGTGTCTTCTTGTGTTCTCATTAGAATACTGTACGTTATTATCTCATTTGTGTGCATTCAAAATGAGGGGTCCTAGTAATGTACATACTGTAGGTAAGCTATGTACAAAAATACCATGAACAATAGAACATACCTCCCACCACAGGCAATCAGACGTATTCTAATAATATAAAATCAGGTGTAATAGTATTAAAAATGAAAAATAGAGATGAAGACTGTATAGTGATTTACCAGAAATAAGGGACCTAAATTGTGACTAAGTGCTGTGTAATATTAATGCTATTTTTGCCAAGACTGTTCTGTGCTGTGTGCAGCTGTGCAAAGTATTTGCCCAATTCAATATTCAGTTCATTAAACTCTTAGTCTGATTCCAGGCAGACAGAAAATAAGGCAAGAAGGTAATCTTCTGTGTTGGTCACTGATTTAGGTTTTGTCACAACTCAACCTCTTAAACAGAAACAGAAATGATCCCTGACCACACCCCTTTTATGTAGGAATCATGTTGATAGCCCATTGATCTTCTAATTTTATGGTAGTTCTATTCTAGCTGTCAAATTGAGTTACTTGCATTTTCATTTTTATGACATCTTTATGAAACTGAATTTATAACAAATCTCTGACTCTGATATCTCTGACTGTGTCTGGTATACTGACTCTGTCTCTCAAATTTAATTTATAGATGGATGTTCCATAGGTTTACTTAAGCAGTAAATCAGGGTGCATGCAATATTAGTTTAAAGGTGTTGTGCAGCCAAATGGCAATAAGGGGCATACTATATTGTAATTTAGTAACTAAAGGAACAATTTTAATGTAAGAAAATGGAGGCCACACAGGGTCTCTAAAGCTTTACAATTAATTTTGTCATAATAAGAAATGGATATAGACATTTTTAATATTTTAATTGAAATTGCTGTAGTTATTCAGGAAATATTACAGCCCAAAGAAAAAAAGGCAGTGTACATGCTAGTTACTTTTCATATTTACATTTTTTTCTCTCAGCATCCAAACATATTGGTTGGAGTTCAGTTTTTGGGAGAATCAAAAAAAGTGGGATATCTCAACAAGAACACAGATATACAGTGCCTTCCATAATGAACAAAGATATGTCATTTATTTATTTGCCTCTGTCCTCCACAATTTGAGATTTTCAATAAAAAGAATCACGTGGTTAAAGTGTCAAATAATTGTCAGATTTTAATAAAGGGTGTATTTACACATTTTGGTTTCACCATGTTTGGTTTTACCATTACAACAGTGTTTAATAGTCTCACAATTTCAGGGCACCATAATGTTTGTGACACAGGAATGTTATATAAATGAAAGTAGTCATGTTTAGTATTTTGTTGCTTAAAGTCTGCAAAGTGAGTCTTCACTGGTGATACTCTGCCAGACCTTCAGACATCTTGCTTCAGGGGATAGTCCCTGGGGGCCAGGGTTTGGCATTCTCTAAGAAGCTCACAGACTCCAGTGGTATTGCAGTTTTGTAAGCCTCTGGTGCCAAAAAGCACATTTCCCTATTGAAGTCCATTCAAAACTATGAATTAACCTTGACCAAAATATATTATTTTGTGACCAATTTCTTTTCTGAGCTAAACAGAAGAACTAGGATTTATTTAATTCCAGCTTGGTCCGCATAGTTTTATGTCACACTGCACGCAGATAAAGAAATAATGAGAATAGCTTATATTTATGGTGCTGATTAAAGTGGTGGTGATGATGAAGATGATAAACCTGTCAATTACAAAGATGACAGCTTTATATGAATAATAAATATTAAATAATAGCCTACATTCGCGTAACTAATAGATTTTATGTATTTTATTTTGTGTTTTCTCCATTAATTATTTATTGACTACCCTTGTAGCTCAATGTGCTCAGTAAGCATGAGGATTTGCATTATTTCGATGAATTTCCTTTTTAGTTGCAGGATATTCATGTCATAGGTTATTAGTTTAAAGGACAGCCAAATGGAAAGTAACGTTTTATTATCATGAAGCTAGCTATCCTCCAATGTTTCTGTTCACTTTTCATGACTTTGGGGCTGCTACTTCATGATAGAGTATAGTGTAATTTAATCAATCTTTGTATTTGTTCCAGTGACCTTTGGTTTACATTATTGTACACCGATAAAAGCGTTGGGCAATAATTTATTATGGGCCAGTAAGGAACCAGACATTAAACATCAACTTGTTGAGAATTACAAGAATTAACTGAATGATGTCTTTCTGTGACAACCATAGTTTTTGTCACAGAAGGTATCCATTGGCAATTATATCGGCTGTGTTTGTTTATTTGCGCTCATACAGTGCATTCTCAGAGCGCTTCAGGGCACAGTGCTTTGTATTTCCTGTCAGCTTTGACCAGTGTGGCCATTCTCCTCTGATGTCTCTCATTAACAAGGCGTTTCTGTCTGCAGAACTGCTGCTCACTGGATTTTTTTGTTTGTTTTTTGCACCATTCTTTGCAAACTCTATTGTGCAAATCTATTGTTTATTGTGTGTGAAAATCCCAGGAGATCAGCAGTTTCTGACATACTCAAACCACCCTGTCTGCAACCAACAATCATTCATTACATTACATTATTGGCATTTGGCAGACGTACAACAAAGTGCATACCCATAACCAGGGATAAGTGCGCTGAAAGACCCTAGAGGGAAGTACAATTTCAATTGCTACCCGTACAACAAAGATAAGGACCAGGGCCTATCTTTTTTTTTTTTTTTTTTTAACAAACAAACAACAAAGCAAAAGTGACCAAACTTAACGATCCAAATACTGCTTACCTAGCCAACTAAAAATACCGAAACACAAAGTAAATCACAAAGACAACAATTAAGGTTCACAGGGAGGTAGGGAGGGATGGGGAGAGGTGCTGCTTGAAGAGGTGCGTCTTCAGTTTGCGCTTGAAGGTGGGGAGAGATTCTACAGTTCTGACCTCAACGGGGAGTTCGTTCCACCACCGTGGAGCCAGAACAGACAGTAGTCGTGAGCATGAGGTGGAGGTTTGGAGAGGGGGGAGGTGCCAAGCGGCCTGTGGAGGCTGAACGAAGAGGTCTGGCAGGGGTGTAGGGTCTGATGATTTTTTGTAGGTAAGCTGGAGAAGACCCCTTAACTGCTTGGAAGGCTAGCACCAATGTTTCGAATTTGATGCGAGCCATGACAACAGGCAGCCAGTGGAGGGAAGTAAGCAGGGGGGTGATGTGTGAGTATTTGGGAAGGTTGAAGACCAGACGAGCTGCTGCATTCTGGATAAGTTGGAGGGTCTGATGGCGGACGCTGGGAGGCCAGCCAAGAGGGAATTGCAGGGTCAAGTAGGGGGTGAGAAATGGGCAGATTCTCCGTATGTTGTATAGGAAGAACCTGCATGACCGGGTCACCGCCGCAATGTTCTCGGAAAGGGACAGTCTGCTGTCCATCACCATGCCGAGGTTCCTTGCACTGGGTGATGGCGTGAGTGTGGTATCCCTGAGGGAAATGGAGAGATCCAGATGGGGAGAGGTCTTACCAGGGATGAATATTATTTCAGTCTTACCTGGGTTGAGCTTTAGATGGTGGTTGTCCATCCAGCTCTGGATGTCACTCAGGCAAGCAGAGATACGGGCAGAAACCTATGTATCAGATGGTGGGAATGAGATGAAGAGTTGTGTATCGTCCGCATAGCAGTGGTAGGATAGCCCATGTGCAGTGATCACAGGGCCAAGGGAACGAGTGTAAAGAGAAAAAAGAAGCGGGCCTAGGACTGAGCCCTGGGGAACTCCTGTGGCAAGGGGCCGAGGTGTCGATACCATACCAGCCCAGGCAACCTGGAAGGAGTGACCAGAGAGGTAGGACTTAATCCAGTCCAGGGCGGTGCCACAGATGCCCGTTGCCGACAGGGTGGACAGGAGGATGGAGTGATCCACAGTGTCGAAGGCAGCAGAGAGATCTAGAAGAATGAGTACAGAGGAGAGGGAGGCTGCTCGTGCGGCATGGAGCGACTCACTGACGGAGAGGAGCGCGGTCTCTGTCGAGTAGCCCGACCTGATGCCAGACTGATGGGGGTCTAGCAGGTTGTTGTTAGAAAAGAAAGAAGAAAGTTGAGTAGAAGCGGCTCGTTCTATGGTTTTAGAAAGAAAAGGAAGAAGAGATACCGGGCGGTAGTTCTGGATGATGGAGGGATCCAGAGTAGGCTTTTTTAGCAGTGGAGTGATGTGGGCCCTCTTGGAGGATGCTGGAAAACAGCTGGAAGACAGGGAGGAGTTGACAAGGGAGGTGACAAATGGGAGAATGTCAGGAGTGAAGAGGGGATAGGGTCAAGGGCACAGGTTGTAGGGCGGTGGGAGAGCAGGAGTTGAGAAACATCAGTCTGTAAGGGGGGAGAAAGTAGAAAAGGAAGGGATGGGCCTAGAAGGGGGGGAAGGGCACAGTAAGGGGGGTGGTGGTTGTAAAGGATCTGCGGATTACTGTGACCTTCTCATCGAAAAAATCATCAGCAGCGAAGGAGGACTGAGGTGGAGGAGGCAGTGCGTTGAGGAGAGAGGAGAAAATGGAGAACAGTTTCCGGGGGTTAGAAGCGGAGTTCTGAATTTGTGTCTGATAGTATTTTGCAGGTAAATTGTGAGGTCTGAAGGGTCTCTGGATTTTCCCCACTTCCTCTCCGCTGCGTGGAGGCTGGTCCTGGAGGTACGGAGGGGTCAGATATCCAAGGACTGGCTGGGATGTGCAAGGCGGCTTTGAGACAGGGGGACAGAGAGAGTCAAAGGCGGAGGAGAGAGATTAAAGGAGGGTGGCAGATGCAGAGTCAGTGGGGAGTTTGGAGAAGGATTCGAGAGGGGGGAGTGAGGCGGTGACAGTGGTGGCAAAGGAAGAGGGTGAGAGGGAGTGGAGGTTACGGCGGGCTGAGGAAGTGTGGGTGGGAGGGGGGGGGAGGATGGGGAGGAAGAGGGAGGGAGAATGAGATGAAGTGGTGATCAGATGTATGCAGAGGGGTAACCGTGAAATCGGAGCATGAGCGAAGGAGAGGATTAGCGGTAGGAAGGCAGCAGCCTGGGAGGCTTCAAGGTGGATGTTGAAGACTCCAAGGAGAATCAGTGGGGTGCCATCCTCAGGGAAGGAGCTGAGAAGGGTGTCTCGGAAGTTTCGCTGGGGTTCCGACGCCGTGGAGGCCCACGTCGCAGGGGGTGTCTTCGAGGGAGAGAGCAGACTGGGATGGGGTGAAACATAACATAACATCACAAACGCTAGCGTCGCTCTGACACGCCTATTTAAATCGCCTACAATTGCTCACAAGCAATATCAAATCAAAGCTAATCTACTGACAAATTCCACAGCGATTTAAGACAAACGTTCAATCACTCTACAGGTATGCAACCAGTATAAGTGATTAACAGCAATAGAGTCAAACAAACTGGCTCAAGCCCTAACCTCTGCTGTTCGAATTAGCAATTTCAAATCAAACGTTACACCGTCTAGTGGAAGGTCCGCGGCGATACCAGCACACCTGGGTAAAATTATGCACTTAATGACTAAGGACAACTTTCGCGAGTCTAATATACGCTAGGGTCGCTCTGACACGCCTATTTAAATCGCCTACAATTGCTCACAATCAATATCATTCCATGGTCAAAGTCACTTAGATCACATTTCCCCCCATTCTGATGGTTGATGTGAACATTAACTGAAGCTCCTGACCCTTATCTACATGATTGTACGCACTGCACTACTGCCACACAATGGCTGATTAGACAATCGCATGAATAAGTAGGGGTAATAAAGTAAAAATGTTCCTAATAAAGTAAGTGTTACACTTTGAAACCCAAATTTAAGGACTATAAACACATGCAGAGGGTGAGTCAACATGTCAGTGAGCCTTGTTCAATGATAGGAAGGGATTTACAATGGCCTTGTAACGATGTTTTAACACAAAAATTAAACGCTTATATTGGTGGACCCTGTTGGTTTAGTGCTGTTGTTGCAACATGAATTTATGACATTTTAGTCACAGTATCAGTAGCTAGCTAGCAATCTGAACTGGTGGTATTTCACAAAGCCGGATTACAGCTCTGAATAAACCCATAAAACCCCAAACATGTTGCATTCTCTGGTGCATTCTCTGGTTGGGGTTGCTAAAAAAAACAAAAAACTGACTGTACTGTAGTGTGGGTGATGGACAGATGTTACTTTTTGAAACATACTGATAATCTATGCGAGCCTAGTGTATTTAAAGAAGTGTATTGGCTCCATTACGTCACAGATTGCCATGAGAGTTAGCGGTCCTGGGAATCTGGACAGGAGTGTGGTCGCACAGTGTTTGTAATTTACGGTCATTTTTATCAGCATTCATTTATTGATGTAACAAACTGTGACACGTGTTGCTTAAGAGTATAGTGCCTTAGGAAAACATGGGTGTATGTTTAAAGAAGCAAGTGTGACAGCAACGCAGCTCAGCCAAAAGTGTTCCTTATAAAATGTTCACTCATGTACACACATTGGGCCTCATTTATGAAAATTCACCGTAAATCCATTGGAAATGCATTTCCACAAATAATGTGGGATTTTTCAAAGTTTTTGGATGTCAGTTTATTCGTAGGAGCCGAACAAACTTCACAAGTGGTCTCAGCTCTTCATATTGTCCGTGGAAATGAAGCACAGTTGTAAAGCCTGTTTTGTTATTTTATTATTCCATTAATGAATATTTTATTATATATATATATATATATATATATAATATTTATGTTGAGTGGCTGAATTATTTTAATATGCCGATTGGATATTATAATTATTAATATCAGAAAAAAACGAAACGGGATTCAACATGAAAATGGGTCATGTTTCATTCCAGTAATCCCGATAAAATAATGCTTAAGTGGAATATAAATTCCATAAAACACGTATGGGGCATGGTGAAGCCTACTATGCCCACGAAACCACAAACTATAATGATGAGTTCAAGTTACACCTGCAAACATCATGGTCGGCTATAGAAGTGGCATGACGTGTGGCTGATTTATTTATTTTTTGTTTTGTTTTTTGCCTTGCGTTTAATGTCAGAGGTGGATGTGAACTGTTTTCCCAGTCGGAAGGTGCTAATTCGTTTGTTCGAATATGACGTGAACGCAGCATTAGACTTTGTTGCCATCACTTTACATGACATTTACAGCTTTAATAGAAGATTTGAAGCATGGCCACATAATCACTTGGTGACCCGGCCACTCGACAGAGACCACACTCCTCTCTGTCAGTGAATCACTCCATGCTGCAAGAGCAGCCTCCCTCTCCTCTGTCCTGTTATTCTTCTAGATCTCTCTGCTGCCTTCGACACTGTGGATCACTCCATCCTCCTGTCCTCCCTGTCAGCAACAGGAGTTCCCCAGGGCTCAGTCCTAAGCCCGCTTCTTTTCTCTCTTTACACATTCCCTTGGCCCTGTTATCACTGCTCATGGTCTATCATACCAGTGCTACACTGATGTACTCTTCATCTCATTCCCACCATCTGACACACAGGTTTCACACTGTATCTCTGCTTGCCTGAGTGACATCCAGAGTAAGACTGAAATGATATTCATTCCTGCTGTTACCTCTCCCCATCCGGATCTCTCCATTTCCCTAGGGGATACCTCACTGACGTCATCACCCTGTGCAAGGAACCTCGGCGTGGTGATGGACAGCAGACTGTCCCTCTTGGAAAACATTGCCCAGTGACCAGGTCAGGCAGGTTCTTCCTATACAACATCCGGAGAAACTGCCCCTTTCTCACCCCCTACTCGACCCAGCTCGTAAATCGCATGGTTTTGTCCTGCCTGGACTACTGCAACTCTCTCTTGGCTGGCCTCCCAGCGTCTGCCATCAGCATAAGTCCGACTTATCAAGAATGCAGCAACTCTTCTGGTCTTCAACCTTCCTAAACATTTGCATGTCACCCCTCTGCTTACTTCCCTCCACTGGCTGCCTGTCATGGCTTGCATCAAATGTAAAACATTGGTGCTAGCCTTCCAAGCAGTTTAGGGGTCAGCTCCAGCTCATCTCCAAAAAATCATCAGACCCTACACACCTGCCAGACCTCTTCCTTCAGCCACCACGGGCCACTTAGCACCTCGCCCTCTCTGAACTTTCACCTCCCGCTCATGACTACTGTCTGTTCTGGCTCCACGGTGGTGGAACAAACTCCCTGTGGCGGTCAGAACAGAACCGTAACTGTTGTCATTACCTGTGATATTTACTTGTGTATTAGGATGCTTTTTTTGGCTAGGTAAGCAGTGTTGGGCTAGGTAAGCGGTTTG
The DNA here is from genome assembly GCF_963514075.1 of Conger conger. Classification (NCBI taxonomy): domain Eukaryota; kingdom Metazoa; phylum Chordata; class Actinopteri; order Anguilliformes; family Congridae; genus Conger; species Conger conger. Next base: position 46,974,802 of record NC_083760.1, read on the forward strand.
TTCATACATTTGCGTGTTGCTGTATTACGATATAAAAAATTAATTCAGCTGTTTTCAGCGCACTTATCCCTGGTTATGGGTATGCACTTCGCACTTTGTTGTACGTCACCAAATGCCATTAATGTAATGTAATGTAAAAATATCTTTGTACGTACTGGTGTTCACGATGACGTGTATGCTCCGGACCTGTAGACATTTTCATATTTAAAGGTGCAACAGGTAAGATTTTCTTGTATTACAAGACCATTGTAAATCCCTTCCTATCATTGAAAATCTGCCTGTGTTTATAGTCCTTAAATTTGTATTTCAAAGTGTACATTTGTCTGACCGTCACTTTGTCATGCAATTAAAGGTCATTGGTTGAAAATTGGTTCTAACTGCCACAGTCAATGGTGTGGGCGTTTATTCAGATTTTTTGTGTAGCTGCCCAAATTGCACTCCAGACAAGCGATCACTGAAACTCGAAGACTGCATATCTAGTTATAAAACAATACTAGTTTGTTATCGGTAGTAACAAGCAAATTAGCTAGCTATATATATATATATATTTGTCCATATATATATTTCAGTATATATATATATATATATATATATATATATATATATATATATATATATATATGGACAAATTTACAAATATCCACTTACAATAAAATATAGGCAATATGAACATAGTAGCGACAGCACAAGCGTTGTGCTTCAGGTGGATATTTGTACATTCGGGAAGCTTACTAGTCATAGCTAATTTGCTTGTTGTTACTGATAGCCAACTCTTATTATTTTCTAAGTAGATAAGCAATAGTATAGAGAGTTTCAGTGATCGCTTGTCTGGAATGCAATTTGGGCAGCTACACATTCTCTTTACGTGTTCAATCATCCATGTTTAGCTAAACCTTTATTTCTCTCTCTCTCTCTGTTAAGTTACAGTTGCATTGTTTGTGGTAGACTATCATATCTTAGTTATATAGCCAGGTAGTTACGTAGCCAAATAACATAAGTGATCATGAACACCAGTACGTACCAAGATATTTAAATAACAAAAACATGCACGATTAAGTGTTTATAGACAAGTTCATACAGTTTAAAGCATTTTTAATAATGAAAAAACTGGTTTAAGCAGGTGGTTTTAATGTTATAGCTGATCGGTGTATGTTTTTGGCTTGTTGTACTTCCATTAGCAGAACGTAAGTCTCCGCTACAGAGAAGCTTTTTTATTTTTTTGACTTTCTCTTTAAAAAGCCGAAAAATCCATATATGGTGTTATAGGGGCGTAAATTTATGCTAATCACATATTTTGTGCACGCGCCTTTGATTTCCGATTACTTGGTATTTATCAACATACACACGTGGATACAAAAAAAACGCTGTGTCTACGCATCTTTCGTGAATCTGGCGAAAGCTGTTAGTTCATTTCTGATCACAAGTACATTTGCAAAAGGATTTCCGAAAATATTGATAAATGGCCCACTGTTTTATATAGACAGTTTCGGTTTTTATTTCATGTTAAGATTAACCAGACAAAGATTTGGTAAATCTTAACCAAGCTTTACCTTTGGGTTGCTTAGTGCTATCGAATTGGGTTTCACAGATTAACTGGGCAGTGCAACGAGATCCGATTGGGTTGCACTGATGATTGGACTGAGCCACGCCACCCAACCAGTTTCTGTGAATTTGTTTAGTGTCTGAAATTCAATACAGAAAGATATAAAAGCCTGCATAACAGAAGAGTGTAAAACTGTAGTAGTTGTGCTTCAGGTGAAAGTCTTTGTTTCAATGTACTCCAAATCACAATGTTGTATGGGGGGCTGTTTAAACGACACCATTTCTGGATTGTGTCACGCCCACTTCCGAGTATGAGTAACGAGTAACTGATCATTTCATTAGTTTAACGGATTAGGAAACGGATATGAGTAATGCACTACTCGCTCCCCCCTACTCACCAGGGCTCTCTTTCTTCTTAATTATGTTCCAAACAGTTGGTCTTGGTAAGCCTAAGGTTTGGCCGACATCTCTAACCGTTTTCTTAATTTTTGTTTCTCTTTCTCAGAAATACAGCTTCTTTGACTTTCATTGGCACAAGTATGGTCCTTATGTTGATTAACAGCAATAACCTGTGAAGCCATCTATCCCAAACATTATGGTTCCCTGAAATTGGGGAGCGCTGTAATTTCTACACAGTGAATCAAAATGTATAAAAATACCCAGAGAAATCTGAGAATGTGCACTTTTATCCATTTAAAATGAAATCTACAGACACTGTAGACCCTACACATTTGATATGTGAAGAAAACCACATCAATATGTTTGTACTGCTGAGAACTGATAAAAAATAATTGTTGACTTCATTACTTGGCTATAGGCCAGGGTTAATAAAATCTGGCCCTCAAAATCGAATCCATTTTTTTGGCGGGGATTCCACTCAGGTAATTCACTGAATAATTAGTGCTACCAAGGGGCTGGTTGCACAAAGCATCAAAGTTTTTTTGATTAGGATTTTTCTTAAGGTCTCATTTTTTCCTAACCTTCGTATTTCCTTAAGGGTTGTTCCACAGGGCGGCATGGATGGTGCAGTGGTTAGCACTGCTGCCTCACAGCAAGGAGGTCCTGCATTCGAATCCCTGTCGGCCGGGGCCTCTCTGTGCGGAGTTTGCATGTTCTCCCCTTGTTCGCGTGGGTTTCCTCCGGGTACTCCGGTTTCCTCCCACAGTCCAAAGACATGCATGTTAGTCTAAATTGCCCGTAGGTATGAGTGTATGAGTGTGTGAGTGAATGGTGTGTGTGCCCTGCGATGGACTGGCGACCTGTCCAGGGTGTATTCCTGCCTTTCGCCCAATGTATGCTGGGATAGGCTCCAGCCCCCCTGCGACCCTGCGGGTTCAGATAATGGATGGATGAATGGATGGATGGATGGTTGTTGCACAAAACATCTCTTTCTTAGATCAGAGAAAATACTATGGATTTGGGGAGTGGAAAAAAAGGAAATCTAGCGTAAAAATATTCATATTCAAATTTTTCTAAATGAAAAACATTTGATCACAAAAAATAACGTAAATCGCATTCTTATTTTCTTATGACACCAAATACACTACAAGTTAGGAGCCCATAGGTTTATGCATACTTTTCTTTGTTTTATTTATGCCCCGTCCTGCTTATTGACATACCAATATGTTTTGACCAACTGAAGCCTAGTTTCAGGACTTTTGTTGTGAGCAAAATAGTTTCCTTACCTGTCTTGTTTGTGAATGTGAAATCAAAATTCAGTTACAGGGCACCAAAATGTATGGCACTGGACTGACCAGATAAGTCATGTCACTCTGGCAAGTTGGGCAAGTCAGAGCTTTACATTTGGGTTGCTTAGGTTGTGCAGATTAACTGGGCAGTGCAGCAAGATGGATATTACTATCATGTTTAACATGTAACTTTATAATTAAAATAATTGCATCTACTGCAGAGGAGTCGGTTGCTGACATCTCTCCAATGAAATCAGAATATTGCCTCCAGTATCAGCCCTTGGGAAATGATTGTGGCCGTTGACCCTAGCTAATTGTATTCTCCTTTACTAAATAGAGTTTGCCCTAATGTGAACTCTCTTTGGAGACGATGACAGCTGATAATGTCCAGTGTCTCTGGCTAAAAAGAGTCGATTACCTCCGTTATCTAAACCAATAACCCTGCTCAGATCAATTTGCATTAATACAGTCTCTGTGTGTTTTATCATGTATTTTTTTGTAATCTAAAAAATGCCTATGCACATTTTATTTTTTTTTTATGCAGAGGTATGAGGTGTAAGCATATTTCCCTTTCATGTTGATTTGAATTGCTGGGAATCAGTCATTCAGTATAGCAGGATTGAGGGAAAGTGAATGGTAGGGTTGGGTATCATTCCAATATGGTTTAAAATGACATTTTAAGATGTATTCTTTGCCAAGGGTATTGTTTCATTAAAACAACTAAAACTTTTTGTAACCCAATGTTCACTCAGTAAATGCATACAATAAAAATTAACTCAAGATTTCCGTCAGGAAAATAGGTGGCTAAACACATAGAGAACAGAAAACAAAATTCCTGAAATACAGGCCCCTCAAAAAGTATTGGAACAGCTCGATCAATTCCTTAGTTTTTGCTTTACACTGAAGACAGTTTGAGGTCAAAAGATGTACATGAGATGACAGGTCCGAATTTCAGCTTTTATATCCTGGTATTTTTATTTATTTATTTTTATAAATTTATTTTCAGATTTTTTCTCCCAATTTGGTAGCCAATTGTACCCCGTCTGATTCAATTAGAGCTAGTATTAGATATACCGCCCACACCCCGTCCCTCAACAGCCTGAAGGAGAGCGACACGCCTTTTCTCGTCTCATGCTCGTGCATGGGTGCTTTATTGTGCCAAGTCCCTCCCTCTGGGGCAGCGAGCCAATTATGCTGCTCCACATGAGCCAGCCAAACTCGACTTTTGGCAGGACCGGGAATCGAACCCCGGGCCCCGGTGTGCAACTGCAGTGAACTGTAACCGCAAGTCCGCTGCATCTTAGCTTGTTGCGCCACCGCGGCCCCGTATCCTGGTACTTTTATCTAGATTTGTTAAACAACTTAGAAAATATCACCTTTTGTATCAAACCATCCAGTTTTTAGGTGAGCAGAAGTATTGGAACATGTGACTGACAGGGTTTTCTTGTTGCCCTGTGTCCTGTTAGATTAACAATAAATAGTTCTGAATGCCTCTCCTCTGTCCTCATCTTCCTCGACCTGTCGGCCGCCTTCGATACAGTCAACCATGAGATTCTGCTCTCATCACTGGCTGGGATGGGTGTCACAGGTTCTGCACTCGCTTGGTTTTCCTCCTACCTCTCTGGTCGCTCCTACCAGGTGACTTGGAGGGGCGCACTCTCCGACCCTCAACCCCTACGAACTGGAGTCCCGCAGGGCTCGGTTCTTGGGCCTCTCCTCTTCTCGCTATACACCATGTCTCTTGGTTCTGTTATCTCTTCCCACGGCTTCTCTTATCACTCCTACGCTGATGACACCCAACTCTTCATTTCCTTCCCCCCTGACACCCAAATCACCACACAGATCTCTGCCTGCTTGGCTGATATTTCTGCATGGATGACTTCCCATCACCTGAAGCTCAACCTTGCCAAAACTGAGCTTCTCTACATCCCTGCTAAGTCCTCTCCGTCAATCGACCTCTCACTGACTGTGGAGGACTTTGTAGTTTCCTCCTCCCGTACGGCAAAGAATCTTGGGGTGACTCTTGATAACTGCCTCTCCCTGGCTCCACAAGTATCCTCCACTGCCAGAACCTGCAGGTTCTTTCTGTTTAATATACGCCGCATCCGTCATCTCCTGACGGAGAAAGCCACCCAGCTCCTAGTCCAGGCGCTCGTCATTTCCCGCCTGGATTACTGCAACTCCCTCCTAGCCGGCCTCCCAGCGTGTGCCATCAAGCCCCTCCAGCTGGTCCAGAATGCTGCAGCCCGCTTGATCACCAGTCAGCCCAGGTCGGCTCATGTCACCCCGCTTCTCATTGGCCTCCACTGGCTTCCTATTGCCGCACGCATCCGATTCAAGGCCCTAGTGTTGGCATTTCAGGCTGCTAAGGGGACTGCCCCACATTACATACAATCCCTGATCACTCCCTACTCCCCAGCTAGACCACTCCGGTCTGCCAGCTCTGGTCGCCTTACGATTCCCTCTCTACGGGCACCTGGCGGTCGAGCTGCACGTTCACGCCTGTTTTCCGTTCTGGTTCCTCAGTGGTGGAATGACTTGCCTACCACTGTCAGGACAGCAGAATCCCTCCCCCTATTTCGACGCAGACTCAAAACACACCTGTTCAAACTCTACCTTAGTCCCCCCTCCTGATTTACCCCGCCCCCCCCTCCTGATACCCCTATCCCTGTCTAACCCCCCCCCCAAAAAAAAAAAAAAAAAAAAAAAATATTTGCACTTATGATGACGACTATATGTTTAGAACAGCAGTCCAGGTGTATTTTTCTAGTTCTGGATGTGATGCTTTGACTTGTGGTAGAACCTATGCACTTGTAAGTCGCTTTGGATTAAAAGCGTCTGCCAAATGACTAAAATGTAAAATGTAAAATGTCTACTCTTGGTTTTAGCCTTGGGTTCTGCCTGTGAAGACTGTGTTAGAAAAGATAAACGAACTTGAAGACCAGAGAGCTATCTTTGGGGGAAAGGCAAACCATTTTAAAGCTTAGAAAAGATAGCAAATCACACATTGGGGATAGCTAAAAAGAGTCGATTACCTCCGTTATCTAAACCAATAACCCTGCTCAGATCAATTTGCATTAATACAGTCTCTGTGTGTTTTATCATGTATTTTTTTGTAATCTAAAAAATGCCTATGCACATTTTATTTTATTTTTATGCAGAGGTATGAGGTGTAAGCATATTTCCCTTTCATGTTGATTTGAATTGCTGGGAATCAGTCATTCAGTATAGCAGGATTGAGGGAAAGTGAATGGTAGGGTTGGGTATCATTCCAATATGGTTTAAAATGACATTTTAAGATGTATTCTTTGCCAAGGGTATTGTTTCATTAAAACAACTAAAACTTTTTGTAACAACAGCAGTTGATGATAGAAACATTGAGAGAGCTGTGAAGAAAAACCCTAAAACATCAGCCAGTGACATCACAAGCAATTAAACTCGAGGGATTCCAATTTCCTCTAGCAAGTAATATTAATATTAATAGTGTCTGTTCGTTTGTAATGGTTAACTGAGGGACTTTTTCACTCTTGCACAGATGCCCGCGCACAGTACTGTGGAGCGTGAGAAAGGAAGGTTTCAGAAAAATTGATTCAGGTCTTCAGTTTGTGGTGGCCAGATTAGAACGTAGTCTTGTCAGTAACCACTTCTTTGTTGATTTGGATGTTTTATTGGATTATTGTCATGCTGGAAGGTTCATCAGCCTGAGCGGGTGGGATTATTATTATTTTTTAATGTTTTGAGAAGTACGGGTATTTGTGGTGCTATCAATCTTAAAGGTGCTCCTGGACCTGTAGAGGCTAAATGAAAAAAAAGACCACCTGCCATATTTTAGTTTAGGCATGGGGTCTATTCCAACATCAGTTTCACCTCATGGGTAAAACTGATGTTGAAATAGACCCCAAGCATCGGTGACCGCTCCGACCCAGGTTCAATCCCGAGTGTGCCAGCTCCGGCCCTGGCTGGGAATTCTGTTTGGGGGCAGCAACTGGCAATTGTGTTACAGTTGATGGCTTGGTTTTGCTTCGTCACTGAAGTGGTGGATCGGCTCTTTTGTCACTGCCGACCAGAGAGATGCTGCGCTGAACTCTATAGTATGAGATGGGGGAATTGAACGACAATAGGGCACAATTGGGCACAAAATAGGAAAAAAAAATAAAAAAAGATATATATATATATATATATATATATATATATATATATATATATAAAAAAACAACAAAGAAATAGACCCCATGCTGAAACTGAAATATGGCAGGTGGTCTTTTATTTATTATGGGTACTGGGCAGATGTTTAATACCTCTCTGGTCCTGGGTGTATGTTTGCAATTGGGCTGTTACATTGACATTTGGACTTCCAGTCAGGTTACAATCTGTAAATGAATTTTGCCGTTTTGAACCTTGCGCATATTACACTAACTGTGCCTTGGAGATCCTCTCTTCTTCCGTTTTTCTTCCTCTTATTTACACTCGACTCGCAAGTAACACCTTAATTTTAAGTTCAGCCACTTTGAGTTATTTACCTGAGTATCCAAAGTTGCTAGTCAGTGTGATTGTAACCTAGAGTTCTGTGTTATCAGTGGAGTTGTAACCGATTATACAATTAATAATACCACGCTAATGTAACCTCATACGTGTATCATTATATTGTGTCAGTATCTACTCAGTAACATACAACTGAACAGGCTAATTTCTGCATTTCCTATTAAAGATTATATTTATGTATACATAATTGATTATAGTTCCTCTCATGCTGATGGAATGATCCACCAATGAAGTTAACTGGAAACATCTGAATCTGTAAATGTAAATTATATCACATGGTTAATAAACTGGGTAATCTCCAGTTATCCTGGGTTCAGTATTCAGAAAATGACCCCTAACAGTCTGTTTTCTTTTCATTTCAATGTATGTCCTTCAATAGAATTAACTGCTGCTTAACTTAGGTAAAATTTGCTGGACAATGTCTTATTGACCCGACAGTATCTTGATTGATTAGTTAATTGAAAAGAGAAACCCATGGACCCATGTGTTATGTATTTAGGGTAATTAATACTAAACCTGATTCAGATACACTTCTTTTGATCTGTTCCAGCACCTAGTGTTTACATAATCAAAATCGGGCCATAGAGTTAGAGCACATTTAATGAGTTGATTGTATAGACACATCACCAGAGGGAGTCATAATGGTGACTCTATGACCAATTAAACCTGCTATTATTATTGTGTAATTGCTTCATTTCACGATTACAGTAATTTGCTACTATGTACAAAATGTAATGTGCAATATTGCATTGCCAACTATGCACCACTTGCTAAATAGAAAAAATTAACAACAACCATGGAATACTTCAAACACCACCCTTGCTTACAATACCCCCCAGTTGACTAGCTCAGATTTGCACCTTGTGACTTAAACATCAAATTAAATGGACTACAACAGCAGTATGAATTTTTCTTGCAGACCTGAGCAAGGCACGCCCTTATCCTCCTGGCTTTGAGCATCAAGCTCCTGAGTGAATTCTGCTGCTGGATCTTTCACCTCTAGTTTCGAGGAGAACAGGCATCTGTTCCTGCCCTGGTTGTAATGGGAGTGCTGGTGAATGAAAGTGCTGTGGGTCTTTTTAAGGTCATTCTGCACTGATGCTGAAGTGTGAACATGGTCTCCCCAGCTGCTGTGGAAGGCATGGGTGGTAAAATATTGATTTGCAGTTACCTTTTAGCATCTGCAAAGCATTACATAGTAGTTGAATGTGTTGAAAGCATCCAATAATATGTACATGTAGCATTTTAGTAGTTTCACTTAAGTTTGTGTGGTGATGGAAAATGGTGCCACAAAGCTCTGTATTCTATTGATCAGGGGCATTGGAGTGAGTTTCACATTGGAGACACATTTGCTGCCTGCCCACCCCCCTTTAGTAACTAATGGAAAAGTTCCTTGGTTCCAACAGAGCCAGCTATTGGTAACAATGATGTACATGCTAGCCTCATCCATTCTCACCTGCAAGGGCTGGCTTGGTTGAGATATCCCCAAGTAATACAATGGTATTGGGTTTCATTTGGCGCTCTCCACTCAGGAGATATGCTGGACAGCGCAAATTTGCGTATATACAGTTGCATTGCAATAAACAGCAGTGCGTTAAAAAGTGAATAAAGTGCAAATATTTTTTAATAGCTTTTAGTTCAATGTTTCAAATGGAAAGTGGAAACGTTACACATTCAATTCCAAATCAAAGCATTAGCACATTCTATGTTATTATTTTACAGAAAGCAAAGAAAAGGAATATTAATCTGTTCAAAAAAATGTCAGTGTCGACATGTTTCTCTTCAAACTGTATAAGCTGAAGATATTTTTCAAGATTTAACTTCACTTTAAAGTACTGACAGACTTCTGGCACCTAGAAACAGGTATTTCAGCCCAGGATTAACAAACTACATTCCACAGTCCTGTGAATTTTTGGGTTTTGTTTCAGAAACTGCATTTTTAATGTCACCCCACAAGTTTGCAAAGGGGTTGAGGTCGGGCTGGCCACTCCATTATCTAAATCCTTTTTGTCTGGAACCACGATGTTGCTCGCTTACTCGTGTGTTTGGGGTCATTGTCTTGTTGAAACACCCATTTCATTGTCTCTATTGGTCAGTTTGCATTCCAGGCGTGCCGATATCCACGATATACGCACAGAAAAATTGAATGTTCACACATCTTTTAATATTACTCCGCATTTGTCGATCACCGTTATCCACTTTGTAATCGAAATTAACGTAACCACGATATACCACGGGTTCTTGTTCCATAATGCTTAATTAGACAATTTGGCAGTTTCTTCTTTGGCATGCTTCCCAATGAATAATTCAGCCTTTGGAATCAGGGACACAGACTTGCCCTTCCCGATTTCTGAAACAGGATTCAGATATTTGGGAATGGGAACATCGCTCATACCCTCTGTTAGGGTGCACCGAGGGTGGAGGACATGAAGGACGAGGGACTGCGGTGATGAGGTGCTAAAAGTGGATTTTATTTACAGGTGCAGAAATATTTACAGTGACAATGACAAAAATAATAATAATAATAATAATAATAGTAATAATAAACTTAAGAAGAAAACTGAACAACACAAACAAAAGAAAAAATGAAAATGCTGTGTACTTCGGCTATGCCTGAAAAGTAGGTACAGCACACCAACTCCAACTCTCAAAAAGAAGAAAACCTCCCCACTCAACTCTCTCCTGGAGCTATAAATGGGCAAACCCCTCCTACCTGGCACCTTCCATGAACAAAAAAATAAATAAAATCAATGAACAAAATAAATCAGAAAATGATCAAACAGAACATAACAAGCATGGCCATAACAATAATAATAATAATAATAAACAGCTAAACACACAAGAACAATAAGGGCACAGCCATGTGGGGAGGTTGCATGTTCTCCTGAATGTGTGCAGTTATAAAGACGTGCCTGCGCACCATGGACACGTTTCAAGGGGAACAAAGAAACTAAGATGAAGGGAGGTTTGAAACTAGCTGGAGCTAATGAGGAAACTATAACTCATGGAGTTGCCAAACAAATCAAGGATAACCTTAACCTTGGAGCCAACCAAAAGAAAATGTGTATGGACTTTTGATTAGGAACTGCCTAGTCTACATTATACCCATTTGCTGGTTCTCAGTCCCTGCCTGTCTGATCTACTGCAAAGCTAATAAAGACTTGAACTTCTGTGGTCTTGCTATTGGATTTGATGTTCTGGTGCTTGACACCTAAGTCATATGTTTTGGTCTTGTCCTTGGCGAAGACACTCCTGTCAGGCGTTAGTGGACTTCATTGACACCACCCTGGCCCAAAGACTGAAGATTCCCCAAGCCGCCTTACAAACTCCGCTCTCTGTGTCGGCATTAGACGGCCAACCTCTCGGTGATGGGAAGGTTACGTCGACCACCACTCCACTCCGCCTTATTGTTGGGAACCATAACGAAACCATTACCTTACACTTGATTGACTCACCAGAATTTCCCGTGGTCCTGGGTTTTCCATGGTTGAATCGTCACAACCCGCACATCGACTGGTCGACGGGGTCCATCTTAGAGTGGGGTCCTACTTGCCATGCCACCTGCCTTTTTTCAAGACCATTTCCTGTGTCCAAGTCTCCAGATCCCTCCGAGCTAAGTCACATTCCCAGTGAGTATCTCGACCTTAAGGAGGTGTTTAGCAAACAAAGGGCCTGCACACTTCCACCCCATAGATCGTACGATTGCTCAATAGAACTCTTGCCAGGATCCAGTCCCCCACGCGGTCGGATCTTCTCTCTCTCCTTACCTGAAAGGAAAACCATGGACGATTACATCAAGGATGCCCTCTCCACCGGATTTATACGCCCCTCCACATCTCCTGCTGGTGCGGGTTTTTTCTTTGTGGGGAAGAAAGATGGTGGATTGTGCCCATGCATTGACTACAGGGCTCTGAACAAGATCACCATACGCAACCGCTATCCGCTTCCCTTGATATCCACTGCTTTCGGTCTGTTACAAGGGGCCACCATATTTACTAAGTTGGACCTTCGCAACGCTTATCACCTCATCCGCATCCGCCAAGGTGATGAGTGGAAGACAGCATTTAATACCCCTTCAGGACATTATGAATATTTAGTAATGCCGTTTGGACTCACCAATGCCCCAGCTGTTTTTCAGGCCCTGATAAACGATGTGCTGTGTGACATGATAAATCGTTTTGTATTTGTTTATCTAGATGATATTTTGATTTTTTTTTCACGGCACGAGCACTTCCAGCATGTGCGCCAGTTCTCCAGAGACTCCTTAAGAATCACCTGTTCGTTAAGCCTGAAAAGTGTGAGTTCCATGTCAACACTGTGTCATTCCTTGGTTTTATTCTCAAACAGGGTCAGGTGCAGATGGACCCTAAGAAAACCAAGGCTGTGCGAGACTGGTCCAGTCCCAGGAATGTGAAGGAGGTCCAACAATTCCTTGGGTTTGCTCATTTTTACAGACGTTTCATAAGAGGTTTTAGTTCTGTGGCTGCCCCGATTTCTGCTCTGACTAAAAAGGACAGGTACCCGTTTGCATGGACTCCTGAGGCAGACCAGGCTTTCCGAAGCCTCAAGGAGCACTTCTCGTCAGCGCCTATATTGACTCTGCCTAATCCCTCTCTGTCGTTTGTTGTAGAGGTGGATGCCTCCAGTGTGGGTGTGGGTGCGGTTCTGTCACAACGCTCAACTGATGGCAAAGTACACCCGTATGCCTTCCTCTCACACCGCCTTACCCCCACTGAGACGAGGTATGATGTGGGGGACCGAGAGCTGCTGGCAGTGAAGATGGCGCTGGAAGAGTGGCGCTACTGGCTGGAGGGGGCCCAACATCCTTTCCTGGTCTGGACGGACCACCGGAACCTGGAGTACCTTCAGCAGGCCAAACGCTTGAACCCTCGGCAGGCTCGGTGGGCGTTATTCTTCGGCCGATTTGACTTCACGTTGTCCTATCGACCGGGTTCCAAGAACGGGAAACCCGATGCCCTCTCCAGGCAGTTTGGGTCCGAAAACAGAGCAGAGGACATAGGACCGGTCATTTCCCCTACTAGGATCATCGCACCCATCCGATGGGGAATAGAGACGGTAGTCCAACAGGCTCTTCAGCAGGAACCTGCTCCTGGCCTTGCCCCAGCTGGGAAACTGTTCGTTCCCAGAAGGGCCAGGTCTGAAGTCCTCCAGTGGGGCCACTCCTCACACCTCACTGCTCACCCGGGCGCCCAAAGGACTCTGGAATTCCTAAGGCGATGCTTTTGGTGGCCTGAAATAGACAGAGAGGTAACGGACTTTGTGGCAGCCTGCACCATCTGTGTCCAAAGCAAAGACCTGCGTCAACGGCCTCAAGGGTTGCTTCACTCACTCCCTACTCCCAGTCGGCCCTGGTCGCATTTGTCCATGGACTTTGTTACAGGCCTACCCATCTCAGAAGGTAACACGGTTATTTTGGTTATTGTTGACCGGTTCTCCAAAGCTTGTAAATTATTACCATTAGCTAAATTACCCTCTGCGCTCGACTGCTAGACTTGTGTTTAATCATGTGTTTCGAGTTTTTGGTCTGCCGCAGGACATTGTCTCCGACAGAGGTCCCCAGTTTTACTCTGGTGTCTGGCGAGCCATCTGCCAGCTCATCGGGGCCACTGCCAGCCTGTCCTCTGGCTTTCACCCCCAGTCCAATGGCCAGACAGAAAGGGTGAACCAGGAGATGGAGGCCACCCTTCGGAGCTTGGTTGCGGAGAACCCTTCCGCGTGGAGCTCCAAGCCGTGGGCAGAATATGCTCACAAGTCCTCCTCCACTGGCCTTTCTCCATTCCAGTGCCAGTTTGGGTTCCAGCCACCCTTATTCCCCGAACAAGAAAACGAAGCAGCCGTGCCATCAGTGCTACACTTTGAGGCGGTGCAGACGGACCTGGATGAGGGTCCGTCAGGCACTGCTTTGCACGGCCAGACAGAACCAGGAGCAGGCCAACCGCCACCGAGGGCCAGCTCCTCACTTCCGCCCGGGACAGAGAGTCTGGCAGGGACCTACCTTTGCGGGTGGAATCCCGTAAACTGGCTCCACGCTACGTCGGCCCTTTCAAGGTGACCCATCTGGTCAATCCGGTGACCTACAGACTTGCATTGCCCCGTTCCATGAGAATCCACCCCACGTTTCATGTTTCCCGGTTAAGACCCGTTCTCACCTCCCCTTTTGCCCCAGCTCCCAAGCCCCCTCCTCCACCCCGTATGGTTGATGGTCAACCAGTATACACTGTCCGCTGGCTGCTGGACTCCCGTCGGGTCCAACGGTCGGTCCAATACCTGGTGGACTGGGAGGGCTACGGCCTGGAAGAACGGTCATGGGTTCCTGCCCAGAACATTGTTGACAAGACTCTAATTAGAGACTTTCACCAGCAGCATCCTGGTTGTCCTGGGAACGCCAGGAGGCGTTCCTAGAGGGGGGGGGGGGGTTCTGTCACAGTGTTGTACTTTGTGTTGCTAGCCACTAGGTGTCACTGCATTGATTTTGTCTCACTGCTTAATTGTCTTGTTGTACGCACCTGTTGTTAAGTCTGGTGATTAGTGTTGCCCATTGTCTCCTGTATATAGCCCGGTCCTTTTCACTTGGTCTTTGTTGAGTCTTCACTTTAACCCTCCGCGAGTAACCCTGTCTGATTCCCTGTCTACCTGTACCTTGATTGGATATTCTGTTTTTGACCCTGGATTGTTTATACACTACGAGACTGGATTGCCCTTTGTGTTTTGGCTACCTTTTGGAGTATTTTTAGTTTTCCCTTTTTGGAAGTTCATCGTTGTTTTTTGGCTTTATGGAATTTTGGAAAATCCTCTGTTTTTGTTTTTGTTTCGTAAATCTTCTGTGCTTTTGGAACTTTGTATTTTGTTCAAATAAATAATTGGACTATACCTGCAGTAATCCACAATTGAGTCATCCTCAGAACTTGGTGGTCTAGGGGATTGGCATCTCACTAGCACGCCAGGGACCGGGGTTCTAGACCCGACCGTGACAACTATGGATTTTCCATATGCAGAAATGGTAAGATCCTCCCCCACTTATTTTAAGCAATTGCTTGGTCCATCTCTAAAGACATGAGCAAATTGTAATGCTCCGTTTATAAGGTCATCCAAAAATACAAGACTTAGTCCCTTGAATATGAATGGCTCACATAGCAGTTTTTATAACCATGTCTACAGGTGCATCTCAAAAAATGTGAATATCGTGGATATAATTAAAATTTCCGTAATCTATTCAAAAAGTGAAACTTTTTATATTCTAGATTTATTACAAATGAAGTGAAATATTTCAAGCCTTTTTTTGTTTTAATCTTGATGATTACAGCTTCCAGCTCATAAGAATCCATCCACCCATCCATCCATCGATCCATCCATTATCTTAACCCACTTATCTTGAACAGGGTTGCAGGGGGGCTGGAGCCTATCCATTGCAGGGCACAGATACACCATTCACTCACACACTCACAAACTCATACCCTCATACCCATGGGCAATTTAGACTCTCCAATCAGCCTAACCTGCATGTCTTTAGACTGTGGGAGGAAACTGGAGTATAATACAGAAATGTCAACCTTCTGAAAAGTATGTTCATTTATGCACTCAATACTGGGTCCTTTTGCACTAATTACTGCATCAATGCGGTGTGGCATGGAGGCAATCAGCCGGTGGCACTGCTGAGGTGTTATGGAAGCCCAGGTTGCTTTGATAGCGGAAATCAGCATTGTCATAAAGCTTGTCAGCAGACAGAAGCATGAAGTGCTCTAGAATCTCCTGGTAGATGGCTTTGTTGACTCTGGACTTGATAAAACACAGTGGACCAACACCAGCACACACCCCAAATCATCACTGACTGTGGAAACTTCACACTGGACTTCTCCACTCTTCCTGCAGACTCTGGGACCTTGATTTCCAAATTAAATTGACTTTCATCTGAAAAGGCTTTGGACCACTGAGCAATGGTCCAGTTAATTTTCTCCTTAGCCCAGGTAAGACACTTCTGACGTTGTCTCTGGTTCAGGACTGGCTTGACACTAGGAATACGACACTTGTAGCTCATTTCCTGGACATGTCTGTGCATGGTGGCTCTTGAAGCCTCAGTCCACTCCTTGTGAGGCTCCCCCAAGTTCTTGAATCGTATATTTCTTATAATTTTAAAGCAATATTACTTTTTATTTTAATTTTTCAGTTTCAAAATAATAACTCCTCCATGGGCAACTATAACGGCTTGTAAACGCTTCCTGTAGCCAGCTGAGAGTCTTTCAATTCTTGCTTTTAGAATTTTTCCTCTTTCTTCCTGGCAGAACACCTCTAGCTCAGAAATATTCTTATGTTTGAGATCTCTCCACATATTTTCATTAATATTCAAGTCTGGGTACTGTGGTGGCCATTCCAAAACCTTCATCTGTCTTTCCTGGAGGTATTCATGGTTAATTTTGAGGTATGATTTGGATCATTGTTTGCTGGAATACTTCGTCTCTTCACGTCTCTTCAACTTTAGGGTCTGGACTGACCTTTGAACATTAGCCTCTGGAATTTCTTGATATTTGGTGGAATCCATTCTTCCTGTTACTTGCACAAGATTTCCTGTGCCCCCAGCTGCCACACAACCCCAAAGCATAATTGATCCACCTCCTTGCTTCAAATAAAAAGCAACATCTTGCTTTAAAATGTGCAGAAATTTGTTTTATGTTTTTACTCTGCATTATTTGGAGTTCAGGTTTGCTTTCAATCACATACAGATTCATTGTAATAGACATTTAAACCAGGGGTGCCCAAATGTTTTGCACCCCACCGTACATGGGCATAGCTGTTTGCAAAACATTGATAGTTGCACTGTGTAGCTAGCTTTTTCTTACTGTGATTTATTGACCCAGATTATGGGCAAGTTGGCATTAATGGAATTTTTTGTCAGAATTTTGCACCAGGAGAGTCTTTTCCAATATCACACCTCTTGAGAGATCATTAACATTTTTTCCTCTGTTTTTTTTTTTACTCATGTCTGCATACAGTTACACAGCCCGAAGGAATATCTTGTACATATGCCCACATTTTCATGTCAATTCAAGGTTCATACATCACAGTGCTGACATGGATTTAAATAAACTCATAATGGACGAAGAAGGGCGTCAATTTCCAAGTTTGCTTTTCTGGTATTGAATATGTGAATATGAATATATGAATGCAAGCGGTTTTAACTGGCTTATGCGGATGAGTATAAGCATGAGTATTGTCTTCTGTCACTTCAAGTACACCAGTCCAAAGTGTAAGAAATAATAGAACACCCTACTGTTTAAACTGTTAAATCAAACACAAATGATTTGCACAGGTAAGGAATTTATAGATTACCAAACAATGTGGCAAGCAAGTCCATTATAGTGTCTGCTACCTTCCTTGTTTATAATACATTATGCATAGCCTTGCTTAATCATGAACTGTGTTTGTCTGCCCTGCTGCACTGTAAATATTTCTCATTGCCAAATAATCAAGTAAGACTAACAGCTTTATTTTAGACATGTCCAAAATACAATGAATCTGATATAAACCGTATACCTCTCTGCCTTAATGTGTGCCTTCTCATGTTGTTTTAAAATACTTTCAGTGATTTCAGTGTAGTGATGCTCCAGTGTGGTGAATAATGACTGTGCCAGGGCTGCCTGCTCCTGCCTGCAGTCCTGGTGGACAATGCATATCCGGTTGTGACACTGTCTGGGTGGAAGGGTGCAGTTGAGAGGACATACGCTGGAGAGTGAGTTGATGGGGGAATGTTGCAGTGATGAGCCACATTATTAACAGATATATTGGAGTCTTGACGGGGGTTTGTTACTGTTTTGTGGAGCTGCACTTATCTGTGCTTACTGTGTAAGGCCAGTTGTAATGCATTTGTAATCTGTAATGCATTTGTTCATTTACACTGGCATTTGGTAATAAAACATTTAGGGTACAGTTGGAAGGGGATCCTTTCAGTGCTTGGTTTCTGGGACAGACATAAAATTTGACACTCAAATATAAATATTGCATTTATTCAATGCAAACAAAGTTTGCCAAGTAATTTAAGTGATCATTGATCTCTCTAAACTGTGTTTCTGACAAAAAACCCAAACACATTCTAATGGAGCCAGTACTTTTTTTGAATATTGCTAATCACTACATGATTGCTGTTAAGCTGAAAACCTGAAATCCATTTGTTTCCAAATATATATTTTTTATTGACGTAATTGATTAATCAATTGAACTTGTTCCTGTCACATTTCTCACTAGACTTTGATATTGTCCACATGACTGTGACCTACAAACAGCTTTTGATATTGCACTCAAACTTAATGCGCAAGACTGCAGCTGTCATATTCCATTTCTTGTGACCTATGTATGAACTCATCAGTCAGATATTGGAACATAGCTACCTTCCATTTAAGACTGGAAAAAGTCAGATAGTTTGGTAATTAATTGTCATGCAATTTGAAAATAAACAAATGTTCACTTACTCCCTGATGATGAATGTCAGTTTCCATGAGTGTTTGACACAGAGCAGGTTAAAAACCTATGTTGTTGTTTCTGGAAAGAAAAGCCTCTTGTAAAAAGTTCATGGAAATGATAAATCTCCCAACCCCCCCTCCTTTCTTAAGTCCACTGCTCTCAAAAGCTGTAAATCAGGCAGCCCACTCAAATTTCTATCTCACATAATTTATTGCAGTTTTCTCCACAGAAACAGCCCCTGTACTGTAGTCTGCAGATGTAGATTCATTTTTGCTAATAAATAAATATTCAGGTGTCTGAACTTTTCTTCAGTTTAAGCACAAGCATAGCATTTCTTTCTGGTACTTTATGCTGCTTACTAAACATCTGCTGTCAGTGGCTTAAGAATATTTCAACAACATTTTATAATTATACATTGTTCTATATGCTATACACTGATTTTACGTTGTGTTTACATTTTTTTATTTTCTTTTTTCAGCAGGCTACTGTAGGCTAACGGATCGGACGAGTGGTAATCCTCCTCACAAAACTAGCCACACTAGTTTAGCGTGACTGCGAGATAGCATCACTGTTGGTTATTTAACTACATTTCCATTGAATGTACAGGAGTCCAAGTCAGGGGAGATGGAAACTCCAGATAAGCTTGTTGGGTTTGACTGGCAGTGTTCTAGACTTGTTGCAGGTCATTATGTTGCTGTATCTCTTCCAGGACTCCAGTGATGGCTCAGAAAAAAATATAGGTATAGGAACAGCAGGCTCAGTAACAATCATCGTTCAAATATTATTCTATTTTTATCGAATGGAAGAGACCACATATCATGTGACTACAATATGACCACAAAATCTATCCACTTTGCTGAAGTTAAAGGCGTACTATGCAGGTTTTTCCTTTTCTTGCTTCACTCCTGTTCACAAACAAAACAATGTCTACGCCCCATTCTCAACCCCGCCTACACCACCAGGATCATTCTGCCTCCTTTTCTGGCTAGCCATTGGTAGCTTTATAGCTAGAGCTCCATGTGCTGTGATGAGCTAAGAAAACCACAGTTTCATATGATTCATAAAACATCCCCCTAGTCGCTTTCCACACAAGCACTTTAGCTAGCTATTTAACAGACATTATTTGTGTTTGTATTTAGGTATAGTTAGTAGCTAGTCTATAGCTAACCCGTGCTAGCCACCTCAGCTAAGACCAGTGGATTTCATTCTGCTCGGTGCTCTAGCCTGTCTGGAAGGAATTCTGTAACATAAGCATGCATATTCACAAACGCGTCAATTCATTGTCGCCTTTATTTTGAACAGACTTCTCAAGTCTAAGCAGTAGGGCCCAGCTATTATGGCCAGACACCTGAATTTACAGTAGTTAGCTTATACTGCGGAAGCGAATTAATGTAACCAAATGCTGGCCAGCCATTTCATTAAGGGTTAGCCACCAAGGCTAATCTCTCGCAAGCCCAGCTCACCCCTGCAGTAGTCAATCCATATGATCAATCCATCCATAAATCTCGTCTTGGTCTCCGTCTATTGGATCATAGAGCGTATGACTTCAGTGACACATACTTTTCAGATACAGCATAGAAACAAAGGCCTACTCCCAGAAGCTGCCAGAGGAGTTTTTAGAATGACAAAGCAGACAAGCAAGGTATTGGCCAGAAGTTAACACAGACACAGGTTGCCAGTGTATCATAGTAATGACTGAACATTTGCAAGGTGAAAATCCTGCATAGTATGCCTTTAAAATGCAGTTAGTGAATCATGTAATCTTTTTTTTCTAACTTAAACAGGTTTCCAGTGGTCCAGGGGCACTATATGAGATTAATGGCACAATTAATTCAACAAAGTACCAGGAGATTTTGGCAGAAAATCTGGTTGTCTCTGCTAGGAAGCTGAGATTGGCGATAGCTAGCTAGGACAATGACTCCAAAAATACATCAGAATACACACAGAAAGTGTGAAAAGAACATTCATGTTCTGAAATGGGCATCTCAGTCTCCAGACTTAAATCCCATAAAAAATGTGTGGTCTGAATGCAGTAAATTATAAGAAAAGACTCCAGGGGTGATTGAAGTTTAAAACCCTGGGTGCCAATAATTGGTTTGGTCTTAAGACTCTGTTGTCTGTCTGCCTAAATCTGTCTTAATAGTGAACTCAATTTTGTGAAACTGAAACCAGTTTATCCCAGGGTTAACTAACCGGGGTTTATCCCAAAATGTGCTAACCTGGTTAACTGAGTTGGCCACTTACGTGAAACATGGCCCAGATTTTATTCTGCTCACAATATTTCTGGTGATCTGATTTAGCATTTTGCATCATGGTTAGCTGTGGAGCTGTTCCTCCAGCAATCTTAATCTTCACATTTGTGGTGTAATCCAAACTAGGGATTCGGTGTGACAATAAATAGCTAATCCACATCTGGGCTCCTCTGTAAAAAGACAAAAACAAAAGACAAAACAATGGCAATATTAACTATATACAAAAACTTTTGCTGAAACAATCGAAGCCTAAACCATGTAGCCTTCATAACCTGTATAGGATGAATAAAACAGTGCAACCTAGCTATGTTATGTCATTTCATGTTAGCCACCTAACATTGTACATTATACGAAATCTGATGCCACCAACCACAGACACCACGTTTGCCAGATGTTCTGTTAGATTTAGCTAGAGGAACAGAGAGTACTGATTTCTTAATTGTCTAAGGATTTGTTATTCATTTACATGCCATTTGTTTCTTTACTGAAGGCCTATATCATACATTTTGTTCAATGAATTATGGCAGAGGGACTGGCCTCCAACAACCAAAATGAGAAATACTGTAACATTTTTAATAATATATGGATTCAATTAAACAATTTTCTACATTTAATAACAGGAACATGTTTTAAAATATGTATTAATTAATTTGCAAATTATCTCCCATAGGCTACAATAAAATTATGTATCATCTACTGTAAGTGCACTGCACTCAGCATTACATAAAAGTGTCAGACTTAAAAATAAAGATAATGAATAATGACTTGTGAATACCAGCCACACGTACACTCACCGGGTACTTCATTATGAACATTTTTACTTTATTACACCTAGTTATCCATGTGATTATCTAATCAGCCAATTGTGTGGTAGTAGTGCAATGCATACAATCATGTAAATACGGGTCAGGAGCTTCAGTTAATGTTCACATCAACCACCAGAATTGGGGAAAAATGTGATCTAAGTGACTTTGACCGTGGAATGATTGTTGGTGGCAGACAGGGTGGTTTGAATATGAAATTGCTGATCTCCTGGGATTTTCACGCACACTAGTCTCTAGAGTTTGCAAAGAATGGTGCAAAAAACAAACAAAGTTCAGCAGACAGAAACGCCTTGTTAATGAGAGACTGGCCAGACTGGTCAAAGCTGACAGGAAGGTGACAATAACGGAAATAACCACACATTACAACAGGGGTATGCAGAAGCGCATCTCTGAACACACAACGCATCATAAGTCTAAGTTGATAGGCTACAGCAATAGAAGTAAAAAAAATAAGTCTAATAATTACCTAATAAACTGAATGTATATAATTGGTGGCTACACAAGCACTGTGCATACTTTTGTGTTTTGTGGGCATTTACCCTCTATGAACCTTTGTGTGCTACTTGAGTTCTGTGATGCATATTACTTGTGACTGACAAAAAAGATGGCAGGTATTTATTTTACCTGATTTGAATGGGTTTTCCAGAATAATTAATGATTTTTGTTGCTACCCCTCTCAGGGTACTTCCACAGTGGATGAACCAAAACATTTTTGGCTGAACATGTAAAAAGTTTTACATAGGAGTGCCTCTCTGCAAACTCCCAAAAGGAAACAGACAGGACGATTGCCTCTGCGCAATTATGCCACCTCAGTGGAATGCTCCCTGAACTGTTAAGCTGAAATAGTACTGAATAGATAATGGGTTTCCCTGATCAATTCATATTACACATATCCACATTGGCATTGTATTTCTACACTGAACAGTCTGTCAAACAAATAACATTCATTTTTACCTGCATCCATTTGACTCGGACCACTGCCCACTTAGCAGTTTAAAGTCCTACCAGTCATACACAAGATAAGATACCTGCACACCATAGTCACTCACCTATGCACGAGTTCCATCACAAGATACATGATTGTATCATTGTAGGCTATGAAGGCCAGAGGCATGTCCGTGTCTACGCAGATAGATAGCGATCGTAGAGCCAGACTATTGCCGGACATTTGCAGTTAATTTTGTTTAACAGAGGAGACACAAGAGAACATTTCATTAATCCTGTTCCAGTTGCGCCTGGTAAGACTGGACATGTTTCCTTCACCTCTCAGATACTTCTGCTTTTTGGTGTATTTGGGAGGTTTGTACAGTTGGTGGCCTTGACGTGATTTTTGTCACCGGTGTTCGGGATCAGGAATGCTGCTTACGACGTTATTAGGGAAAGAGTGCACACTACACATGAAGACACATAGTGTACAATTAATCAACATATCCACGATAGTTTGGGGACTGTATAAACCCAAAAACTGTTTATCCTTTTATTATAACAACATGGAAGCTCACGGAGAGTGTAGTGTGAGTGTAGTACAGGGTCTTCTAATGGACTCATGAGCACTCTGCTTTTCCACTGGCCACAAAAAAGAACATAAAAGAAAATATAATAAACTAATCTCTACTGTAGATTAATTGCTGCGTAATAATGATTTAAAAACCGAAGAAACAAATCAGACAAAGTAGCATAGGCGAAATTGTGAAACTCCTATGAAATGCAGAAACTGCGTCTCCAAATATATGGTTTTGCATACAAAAACAAAGTTGGCTTGGGCAAATCGAAACATTTAACCAGCAGATTAGTGAACTGCACCATAAGTTCCTGCCGACCAAAAGAAATGGTGCAAACTCTGTGACTGAGCAGGGCATGTGACAACTGCCGGACAACTGCCGGAAGCTTAATAGCTGGTTGAGAGGCCTGTAAATCAACTGAACCAAATAAACATAAAAGTTTATATGAAGAGGCTTGGCTGTAATTAGAACAGGCACAGCAGCGCCTGAACGCACTGGAAGGCAGCCAGAATGGTGCATTCCAAGACCATATTGCTCACCTCTTAGCTAAATACGGTCCAAATTCACTCAATAGGAGTGTGTGGCCTCCATATCACCAGGAAGCGCAATTTCCAGCAACAACCATCCACCACGTGTGTGGAACTTATTGATATGGACGCTTCATGCTCCATCCCAGGTATCTTGCTACCCATAACCAATCAAACTGATTGTGATGGCATTAACAAGGATGTGTGCGTCAAGGGTGCAACACACTTGTGAAATAAAACCAGATACCAAAGCAGCTGGCATTAATCCCCTTGTGGTAGTTAAAGCACGGCCACACATCGCGGAAAACCCAGACGAACATGAACTGAACGGTAACAGTGTAGATCAGCTCGCAAGACAAACAGGGTGAACCCTGCAAACAAGACATGCCCAGCCCATCAGTGCAATCTAAAGCACTTGCACTGGCATCATAACAGCACAAACCCAATGTATTGATGTTGTTCCGACTGTACTAACGGTCTTGCAAGCTTCTCCCTCCAAAGCCACAGGCATCAGCCCTGACGAGCTGAAGACAGGGGGAATCAGGATGCTGCCCATTGACCCAGTGATCAAGCCAGCTGATGCGGATCTTAAACAGCTAGAGTATTTGGGGAGTTTTCTACAACAGCATATATTTTCCAGATGAACTGGAGGATTGTAATGACACAGACAGTGTAAATAACCATTTGTGATACCTATTCATAACAAAAGCTGTGATAATTTCTGGCCTGAACAGATGGGTTGAGATTCATTTGATAACAATTCATGCTGTCTTGTCTCCTTTCTCCAAACTATAATTAATGTAAACAGTTACAAGCAGTGTGGTTGTCAAAATCTTCAATTTACAGTAAGAACCATCAAAAAGGAAATGTGTGACACAATGAGCTGTGGACAGCAGAGTACACTTTTTACAGTTGCAGTATTTTGTAAGTGACTCCTTAGTTAGATTTTAAAGATTTCTCTCTTATCTGAAGTGTTATCATGACCGGGGCTGAAAATTTCACTTACAGATCAGCGGAGAAGCTTCGGGTGAGCAAAAGAATGAATACTGTAGTTAAGGAAGTCGAGCTTGGATTGTTGGCAAGTTTCCCTGTATATTATTTTTGAAAAGAAGGGAGGGTTAGGCAGGGGGGTTACCATTAGTGTCAGCCACTGAGATTATCCAAGAAGAGGAATAAGGATAAGTAGATTAATGAGGTGGCTCTGGGCTATAATTATCTGTAGTCCTAGACTGTACACTATATTCCTGAGCAGGGTTTTTCTTTCCTGAAGGTGGGCCAATGGTAATGATACACACATCCTGGCTGTTCACTGTGCATCTGTCATAGTGCAGTAAGTTGTTTGTTTATCAGAGATGGATCTATATTTTTCCTTTTAATTAAATTACCTTGATACAGCCTAAAAGCCTCAGCTTAATAACATGCCAATTACAAAGCAGATCAAGTTAGAATTAATATGAATATAATGCAGTAATTTATTGCTTAAAACACAAACAGGGCCTTGTTCCCTTGACACCATTGATTATTAATTGGTACCGCGGCCGTTAAGGCCAATTAAGGAAAGCCATTTAAGATCCTCTCTAGAAGTTAATGTGCATTTGTCAAACAGATTGTTTGCTACCAGCCTCTTTAGTCTGATATTGGCTGAAGATCTAATATATATTACATGCCATAATGTATGCCATATTCTTGAAGATTGGCATGCCTGTATTGAAAACAGTTCTCGATTTACAAATTGATAGGTTACATATACTTGCAGAGAAAAGCAGAGCAGAATATACAGCAATTACTCTGGTGCAATCTATTTAAGTACTCTGCTAGATAATACACAGAGGTGAGGCTTACAGGCATTTGCAATTCTTTCACATTCATGTTCATCTACTTGGGAAATCCATGGTAAAATGAGTGCTTACTTTCTCAATACATTAATGGACTATGCCTCTTGATAAGCAACTTGTTTTAACTCATCTGAAAAATGAATGAATTAAGACATACTTATCCAGTTTACATCATTGCCTCATTGAACCCTCCAAAACAAAATATATTTAAAGTCAGCTTATTATTGATATTATGATGGATTTATTTTAAGGACACCATTATCCACAGTACACAGCGTATATCTCACATTTTCATTTTATGCAGCCCAGAGTTTTAATGAATTACATTCAGGCACCAGCAATCTCCTGGGTGCAAGTAGAGATCCTTAACCTAGCCAGTGATGAACTCTACCAGGTAAGCTATTTTAAAGCTGTCTGAAATACCACAAAGGATAAAACCAATGTGCGGATTCATAAGGATAATATACCTGCTATAGCTCTGTACTAGATATATGTGTATAGTCAGTGGCGGAAGCAGATTTTTTTAAGGGTCCCTCTCTGCCTGGACAGTGCTTGGTTGCGGGCTGGTGTGGAAATATGAACAAATGGTCACCAAAACACAACACAACACATTGGACCAAAAACCGAGGCATGGTTGGGCACAGTGGCACACATTGTAGGAGGCTAGGCTATGTATAAGCCATCACCTGCATAAGTTTTAACCATTCAAGCTTGCTAAAAATGATCATGCAATAAAATCCACCTGACACTTTTCCTCTTGTGAAAACATTAAAAGCTATAGGAGGCAATGCAAGATGAAAATTATATGGAATGTGGTGTCTTTGAAATGCAGGACCATGATATGCCACATACAACTCACAATAATAACACAATAAATGCAGGCCTACACTCTGCAATAGATGCAGGTCTCCTCTGACCTTATCAGTTAGAAATTTTTCCATTCCCTACAAACTCTAAGAGGCTTTTGTCCATAAAAATCCCAGGAGATCAGCATTTTCTGAGATACTCAAACCACCCTGTCTGGCACCAACAATCATTCCATGGTCACAGTCACTTTGATCACATTTCTTCCCCATTCTGACATTTGGTCTGAAAAACAGCTGAACTTCTTGAGCATGTCTGCATGCTTTTATGCATTTAGTTGCTGCCACGTGATTGGCTGATCGTGTATACGCGAGTGAAGCGGGGGTATTTTTTGAGGGTGGGGAGCCGATTTGACTGAGGTTATATGAGGAGGGGAAAGCAGAGACATAACCTATGGTGCTGGAGAGAAGAATACGTGCCACTGCAGGATAATGATTGGAGGGGAATGGAGATTTTAACCTTTCTTGAGTTAAACTGCGATCTATTTAACCATTTTTTTCTTATGATGGTTGATCTATGAACTCCATGTGCATTTTTTTTCAGTCAGTTTTCAAGTTCAATTATAGTTCCATGTAAATGGAAAATGATTGGCATTTATATAGCGCCTTTATCCAACGTGCTGTACAATTGATACTTCTCATTCACCCATTCGTACACACACTCACACACCAATGGTGATTGGTTGCCATGTATAAGTCTTTACCAATATTTAAAATATTTCACAATTTGAAAGTTTTTCATTCTTGGTAACTGTCATGATCCTGGATTCTCTCTGTTTGTTTAATTCCTTATTATTGTAAATGTATTATTTTTCATATTCATGTCTGGTTTTCTGTTTACATTCATTAGTCATTGCACTTGTCTTCCTCTGTGATGTCTGTGCCTTTATGTAGTTCTGAGCCCGAGTCACTTCCTTGTCTGCGTGATTCATTATTAGGGTGTTTCCCATGATTCCTTCTCAGTCTCGCTTTTCTTACTTCCTCCTTTCTCTCCATTTATGTTTGTAGATAGCACTAATATACTAATCCTGACTAACATAGAATTTGTACAGTACTAATTATATTAACACGCTAATATGTTCGTCTAACTAACAAACTAACATTAACTTGTTTTGGGTATTCATAGTTTAATCACATAACTAACATACTAACTCTCTATTTCTTGACTCTCTATAGCTCTATAATTCTGCCTCCCTGTTCTATCTCTAATTGCCTGCCTTAATTCAGCGAAGTGTTCGCACCCGCTCTCCACTATCTCTACATTCCTTAACTCTGTGTAATTGTCTACTCCCTAATCTGGAGCCGTTTATATTACATGTGTGTATATGTGAATCCAGTTGCATCTTTTCTTTCCTCCCTCGTCATTGTATGATTGCCCTTTCATGTGTCTCACCTGATGTTTATTTGTTAGACCACCCTCACTCCCATGACCCGCTAAGGTGGTCCCTTTCCCCTGTGTATTTATACCTGTGTTTTTGTTGCTCTTGGCTAATTCGTCTTTTCCTGATTTCGAGTTCCGAGCCCTTGTATTCCTTCCCCCTTGTTCTAGTTTGGGATTGTTCTAGCTTTTGACTCCTGCCTGGCTCTTCTCTGGACTCTTCTCTTGCATTGTGATCTCTGTACCTCTGCCCTGTTTGGACTGACCGCCCAGTTTTTGAACTTTGCCTGTTTTGATTACGCTCTGTCTGCCCCTTCATCTCCCTTAATTAAACCTGCCATTTTCTCATAACCCCTGAGTCTGCTATTGGTTCCCCCACCCGTGAGAGTAACTGAATTAAAAATGTTGAATTCTGACTACGTAACTTCTATGGTTCTCTCAGCTTGAATTTATACATTTTGCGTGTCCAAATTAGCTCAAAACACAATGATTAATGTAGTGAATGACTGTGTACCGTTCTGGAGCGAAAATTCACCCAGCAGATTTTCTGCAGATTTTCCTCCTAAAACAGTGCAGAAAACCCCCCAAAAAGTCTGCACAAAAAGATTCCGTCTGGGCTTAGTTATGACTGATAAATGACTGGTTGGGTAACTGTTGCTCCTGAAGCACATTAGCTAAGGAGCTAAATTACTGAGACATTTACAAAAGTCCCTCAGACGGTGCGCTTAGTTCTGTAGTCAGTGATTTATAGCTTGTAGTCAAATAGTTCCATATGCTTTTATGTACATTGGAGGCCTACATCAAATTTAATGAATATCTCCATGATAAATAAACATGAAAAAAGTTTACAAAATGATTCACAAGCGGACATGCCTGTAACAAAACAAAAATAAAACTTTCCTGAGCTGACTGAAAATATTAAGATGTGTTTCATGTGATATCCATAACTGAGGCAAGGAATGTAAGCAAACAAACAGTATTTTCACGCTGGAAGACTGGCCAGCGGCCTGGAAATATATGTCACCAAAATAAAAAAAAGAATTTATGTGGCGGGGGGAGGCAGTTTTATAGGGTGAACATAATCGTGACATGTTAATCATTTCTCCAACTCAGCGTTTAGTTTGTTTAAGGCCCAGATCATTCACAGCATGTTAAAGATAGCAGCAATAACTGTTTTATTCACCCTCCATCTTAACAGCTCCCTCCTCAGCCCACAGATGATGAATTCCTGCAAAAATACAAATGTTAACTTACATTCTATAAATAGTCTACTTTTCGTATTTCTTCTCACTATGGTAAATTATAAATATCTGTATTTATATAGCGTTTTTATCCAAAGAACGTGTTGCGTACTGGTAACATTTAAATATGGACGCATATCCATGCCAAAATGAAAATGAAGTTCTCAGCCTTTGCTTGGATCAGCTTTTTTCTTCACAAAACAGACAATCTGATAAAGACAGTGAAAGGGGTAGCCAATTTTGTAGATAGGTTATAGCCTGCGAGAAATAGCACTGTTCGACTATTATACCATCTCTTGGAGATGGGTTGATTTGTCAAAGCTACCATTTTTTTATTTTAAATTGCATAAGCATTACACATGGGAACTTTCGGTTAACTTGCTTATGAAGGCTAAATAACAATACAGCCCATTTACCTATGCAAACCTGTACCAATAACACCAATAATGACCGAAAGACATGACAGTGCATTCTGATAATTAATTTTTTGAGGTTTTTGCATAAAGATAGATATATGTATGCCCAACTCCACACCAGTCAAGCCTGTCGGGATATGGGAGAGTTCTTGGTTGGTTTTGAACCACCCCTGTAACGCCCCCATCCTTTGACTGACAGATATTTTTAAAAATGAAAATGAGACGGGTGCGTGGGGGTTGGACCCAAAATGCACGACTAATATAAAGTAGTAATATAAAGACCCCGCAGGGCTTTATTCGGGACGAATCCCAGGAGCGTAGTCAAAACAAGCAAAGTCCATACACGTAGATCCAGCCAAACAAATAGTAAACAAACAAAAAGCATGGTGCCGAGGGAAGAGGCAAACTCGTAGTCGGTAGACGTGCAGGGAGGTCCGGTAGCAGGAGAGCTGTCAGCGGGGCAGATGAACAGACGGACGGCAAGCAGAGGCGTAGTCGTGGGCGAAGTGGGAGTCGAAACCATGAAACAATCAGCGAAGCAAAAGTACAAAGACGGTAGGCGAGGACGTGGTCAAAAAACAAACGATGGTCACAAAACAGAAATCAATAATCAATGGTCGGTAACAGGCTTGGATCGTTTCTACCCAATCCTGATCTAGCGTTAGTAGTTTTAGTAAATAGACAAATGGAAACAATTAGGGAGTGAATGACAGAAAGAGAGAGAGAGAAAAGGCGGAACGCAAGGTTTGCGGAAAGACATGTAAAAGTGTATGCATAAACAACGACCAGTTAACGTAACAATAAACATAAATCAAAACGTGACACAAAACGAAACTAAGACGATAACCACTCAACATAACAAGGTAATATAATCGTACAAAAAATAACTAGACATGACAAGAAAATAAATCGTAACGAAACATAACTAAACAACATGACGAACCTAGACTAACATAGTACATGATAAGACGCTACGTGACTAAGACGACATGAATAAACATAAAACATGGCGAGACAGACCTGAAACGTGACAGAAAATGCAAAGGAGGGTTGGCATTATCAGTTAGAAATTTGGCAGGGTTTTTGCCTGACTGTGAAAATGATAATGCAATGGGAAATATGCAATTGAATTCAATTTATGTCACCCTTGTGCCATGAAAACATGAAAATTGATAAAAATCCAATGTAATTATCATTAAATCTTTGTCATGAATAATGTGATTACAATAAGAAACTGTTATTTCAAATGTGGTTTTTTCATTTAAATTATGTTGTTAAAATGAAATGCTTACATATTACAATGTATGAAGCAATGGCTACCTGTATAGAAATGGAGTATATGGAATATACTGCTCTTTGCTGACACCTCTTGAGGTCCATCCTCAAGATATGTCATGAGGCTGGTGAACTGGTACTATGGAAATAGAGTACATGGCCTTCTATGAGATCTAAATGATTTAACATAGACTCACTACGTGTGTTCTGGACAGCACAGAAAACTGATTATACTGTTCATTCTGTGGCATCTTTAGCATGTTAAAATGTCTTCAGAGATAATTGATTATATATTAAACACCTACATGGAACATACTATGAACCCAAAGTAATCTAAAAAAAATCTTTCATTCACAGAATATATTGGCATTGATGCACATTGTAAACTCCCTTTGATTTCTCTCAGAGGACAATGGTGGATGACAAAGTGGTCAGTATGGCAAAAGGAATACTTTAGGATGGTACAGATATGTATTTCAACCATAACATTGTACTACTTACTTAATAAATTGTGGGGAAAGTTCAAGTTCTGGAATACCGTGATGTCTGGAACATGGTGATTCTACATCCTAACAATTTGGTCCTGGTTTGGAGGTCCAGGGTTGAATGAAGGGGAGAGAATATGCAGGTCATTGATTACAGTGTTTCTGCTCCTGTCTTTGAGGGATAAGGGATGATATTACACCAAGGCGGGATTCAGAACCTTTCACCTAGGAAAATTCCAGGTGTGGAGATCATGAAAGTCATTTCAGAAGTGCTCAGAAGAGCTCATTCTCTTTGTGATTAATACATGTTGTGGTAACTCACAGAAGTGATTCACAAAGAATTACAAGAAGTTTTCCATAAGTTTTTATTGCTTTCAATTTGCTACAGGTTAACGTGATGGCAGAAAATGATGTTTAGGTCTAGGAACTGCAGAACTATGGTCCAGAAGTTCATTGGACACACATGACTGTTGATGTTTTGGGTCATTCCATTTACTTTTTGGCCACTGCTGCAGCAATAAGCTTGTTACAGCACATGTTATTAGCCATTGAGTTATTAGTCAAGTATAACTAGTTTATGGCTAAATGTCAATTTAGAGCTGATGGCTATGATACAATAGGGTCATCATTGGTCATCAAAGACATTTACTCGCCCGATTGCATTACAATACATTTCCAATAAATATTATGGGAGCAAAAAGAACTTTAACAGACAGTGCTGGAATCCAATTTAATGAGACTACATGGTGGATGATGCAGTTACAAAGAATTGATCAGCATATTACTTAAAATAAGTAGAAATTACTTTCAGATGACCCACTGCCTCATTTTCTAAGCTGTGGTCTTTTAATTGTACAGTGATTGGGAGTAGAGTAATTGCCACTGGAATCTTGACTCTTGTTGGTCCTTGGCAAAAATAA
Organism: Conger conger; assembly: GCF_963514075.1. Classification (NCBI taxonomy): domain Eukaryota; kingdom Metazoa; phylum Chordata; class Actinopteri; order Anguilliformes; family Congridae; genus Conger; species Conger conger. Next base: position 47,006,565 of record NC_083760.1, read on the forward strand.
TTTGTCTGGCAATTCATTTCTGGAATAAAAGCTCATTTGTTTCAGAGATTTGATAGAATACAGGACACAGTTCTGCCCTGGATGATCTGATGCATAATATACACTCAGTGACCACTTGACTAAGTACACCTGTATACCAGGTCATTAATGAAGATATCGAATTAGCCAATCATGTGACAGCAAATCAATGCATAAAAGCATACAGACATGGTGAAGAGGTTCAGTTGTTGTTCAGACCAGATCAGAATGGGGAGGAAATGTGATTTTGACGATGGAATTATTGTTGGGGGGGGGGGGGGGGGGGTTTGAGTATCACAGTCTCTAGAGTTTACAGTGTATGGTGCATCACATAATTGTTGAAAGGGCAGTGCTTTTGAGGCTCAGTTCAGATACTTGGCTGTGGAAGATCTGTTCAGATAATTCATATTGGTCACTTTGGTATTTCTGGCCCTTTCATAGAAAACAGTGAAGTCAGCCTGACATCTCTTAGCTGGAGCAAGTTGTCTCAGCCTGGTGTTACCAGCAAAAGCAAAAAAATGTCCTTCAGTCTTCTCTCAAGTTGGTCATTCAGCTCACTCATTAGCCAATAAACTGAGGTGATGCAAAATTATTTGGCCTCCAGTCAGTGAATAGTTTCAAAACATGACTGAGGAAGAGAAAGTAGGTCTCACTTACATTGACATGTCACTCCACTCCTCATTGCCCTCCACTGGCTGCCTATTGCCCCATGCATTTACTTCAAGGCACTAGTGTTGGCATTCCAGGCTGCTAAGGGGACTGCCCCACTCTACATCCAACTTGAATTGCTCCTTACACCCCAGCAAGACCGCCTCCTTATGAGATCCCCTCATTATGAGCACCACGTGGCCAAACTGCATGTTCACGCCTGTTTTCCATTCTCGTTCCTCAGTAGTGGAAAGGCCCTCTGCAAAAGTTTAGGAACCCTGTCAGTTGGTACTTTGTAATTCCTCCTTGGGCTACTATAAATGCTTGTAAATGCTTCCTGTAGCCAGCTAAGAGTCTTTCAGTTCTCACTTTTGGAATTCTTCTTGGCAGAACACCTCTAGCACCTTTCTCCGCAGATTTTCAATAATATTCAAGTATGGGGACTTTGGTGGCCATTCCAAAACCTTCATCGGCCTTTCTTGGAGGCACTTCATGGTTGATTTCTAGGTATGCTTTGGAATACCCAACTCTCTTTAACTTCAATATGTTGACTGACCTTGACTAACACTAGCCTCTAGAATTTCTTGATATTTGGGGGAATCCATTTGTCCTTCCACTCACACAATATTTCCTGTGCCTCAGCTGCCACACAACCTCAAAGCATAATGGATCCACCTCCATGCTTCACAGTTGGCAAGGTGTTCTTCTCTACAGAGGCTTCACCCTGTTTTCTCCAATCATCCCTTCCTTTGGTTTCATCAGTCAAAAGCATATTGATCCAAAAGGCTTCATACTTCAGATGCTTTATTTTGTGTTGATGTTGTTCTTTCTGCAACTCTGCTATTTTGGTCTTTGTAGTTTAAAGTATATTGTATTGTCCTGTGTACAGCTAGACCTGTGTCTGCTACTATTTTTTGCAGCTCTTTTGATGTGTGGTTTCTTCTGGGCATTTCTCACCAGGTTTTGGGCCATTCTATCTGAAATCTTTCTTGGTCTTCCAGGCCTTGCCTTGACTTCAACTGTTCCATTTATCTTCCATTTTCTTATAATGAAAATTGGCAGTTTGGAACGTTGAGAGTTTTTTGTAGCCTTCTCCTTATTGGTGGAAATGATCGTCATTCTGACTTCCTTGGAACTGTTTAGAGGAGCCCATGGTTGTTACATCACAGCCACTGCAGTTGGATACTTAAGACAGCATGGAGTTACTTTAGGTTCAGCCCTGGCATTATATTCACCGGTCTCATTGAAGCCCTAACAAATAAATCACCTGGGTCTGGGCCTTAGTGATCATCTTTTTAAAAAGTAACAAAGAGTAATTCAAAAGTGTTCCCAAACTTTTGCACACAGCCTTATCCTTTTTTAATATCCTAATTTATAAACAGTAAAAAAATGAAATAAAAAGCAATCTTGCTTTAAAATGAGCAGAAAGGTGTCATGTTTAATTGTACCATTTAGAGTTCAGGTTTGCTTTCAATCACATACAGATTCATTATAACAGATATTTAAGATCAGATCAGATTTCCAAACCCCAATTCTAACTATAACTATTGTAGTCTACGATAAAATGCTGAACTAATCATGAACATTATTATTTGTGAAATGACAGTTATCAAGCGAAATATTTGGAGTTCACTGTATATTTGGTAGGCTAGTTTTAGGTTGTTCTTGAAACCTGGGTCTATAGAAATACCACACTGCTGCCCCTAACAGTCAGAACATTTCAAGTATTTCAGACAGCGATGGATCCGAGTGCTCACATTTGCTACCTGGTGGGGGTTGTGTGAACAACAAGTAACTACTGTGGAAAAACAAAAAAATATATACAAATTTGCTGCCACCCAGCTGATCTGGAGCGCCAAATGAAACACGAAACCACTGAAACCGCAGTCCATTTCCTCACAGAGCCGCTGTCCTGACTTTTGAAGATCCCCAGATTTGATAAAAATGCACAATATGCAAAATGTTTAACCACACATTACTGCACATGTTGAGGACCAGACTATTGTAGAAGGGAAGGACCAATATGGACTGCTGTTTACTCCAGAACCATAAATATTGCTGAGATTATTCCTGTATGGAAATGTTATGAATACTTGGTATCTTTCAGAATAAGCTTTTTAATACATTCTGTAATCCATGCATAACATTTCTGATATTTTCATTACAATAATGGCCTTTATCATTTTGCCCAAATCCTTTACCACTGAAGATATTAAAGGTGTAGAATAATAACACTAAATTTATAATATGAATTGTACTGTAATATTTGGAAAAAGTTACAACGAAAAAAAAATGAATGAGCTTGCATCCAGTATCCTGTCCAGCCACCATGGAAATTAAAATAAAAAGCATATACTGTGAACTCATTAATTTAACAGGCAGAAATGGATGGGGATATAAGAAGTGATTTTGCACTTGTTTTTTGTCTTCATCAGATCTACAAAACCATCTCCACTGGGACAATATTTTATCCACAAATATTTTTTTATTTATTTTTTAACTTTGATACCAACAGTCATTAATCGCTCTGAAGTAATTACCATGGACTTTCATGTTGTACTGACTGACATACGCAAATTAACTCCCATGTCATTTGCTGGAATTTTTTAAGTTAAGGGACAAACACTCTAATCAGGACTGTCACTTTCAAACAGAATTGGCCAAGTAAACATATTCAGTGCTGGGTATTCGGTTGCAGTTTTAAGGCTGATAGATAGAATGTGTATTTTGTGAATGACCATATTTACAAATGGCAGAGGATTCACATCTTAGATGCATGGAAGGAACATATTACAAATAAGTATTAGCATCATTTCTTTGCAGCAAAATTGGTTATTTGTTATCAGTTTTATGACAGATATTTAACATCTAAACAGTATGTAATTATAAAAGTTGACAAGATGAGATATGTAGGAGATGTACATGTACCCGAAGGTTTATATTTTTCACCATGGCATTACATTGCATATAGACTAATAAATTAAACATGTGGTAAATGCAATTACAATTAAATAAGAAATGCCCAGCCAGTATCTATTGTTACACTGAAAAGTGACAGAAGTTTATATTATATGAATTCTTATTTAAAGCATCATTTGTTCTGAAGGCACAGTAGTTTTTAAAGCACTGTAAATAAGCCTATGCTTTTCTTACACATTTATTTCTCTGATATACAGAAGCTATAGCAGCATTGCACTTCAAGGGTCCTTCCTTGTAATCATGGATTTTATTGTTGCTGATGGCAGAGTCACAAAAATTACAAGAAGCATTATAGCATTGCCCTTGGCGCAACATTGCTCCTGTTTTATTCATTTGTATTTTACGAACTGCTCTGTGGACAAACATATTAGGTAAACATAATAATAATACTCAATGGCCTGGATTCAATCATCATTTGTCCTTAACTTTGGCTGACAATTAAACACACATGTTCTTTTTTCCTTCACAAACATAGTTTGGCAAGTTCATTGAACACAGATATACACATGTTGACTGAATCCAGGCCCTTTTCTGTGCATGCATATCCATTCAAAAACTGCCCATTTGGCAGGGCTGTCTGGCTGAAATTTACATTTTCACCAATCCCCTGCTAGCTTGGCTCACATTTTCTGCATTTTCACATGATGTCATGGAATGGGAAATTCATGCTTTCAACTTGTAATTTCACTCTTTCACACATTATTCTGCATCCCAGAAAAAAGATTGGCAAATGGGGCAAAAACCGGACCCAAGAATGCAATAATTACATTTATAATAACTTACAGCATGAGGTAATTAATTCATCATTAGGAATGATAAGCCAATCATGTAATAACCATTGATTTACATGACAGCAATGACTTGAAAACAGAACTAGCCCATTATTTATGATGACATTCACTAAAATCTAACTGAATTATGGCATGATAGATGATAAAACATATTATTTTTCAAGTTTGGGGTGGATATTTTGTTCTGAGGTTAATGTAAAGCAAATTGATTTCCCTCAAACAAGCACATAAAATAATCTATAGGCAATTTTGTTCTAACTTTTTATACATATCCTCCCTATTTTCAGGCACCACAATATTTGGTACATGTTAATTTTATGTAAATGAAAGTAGTAATGTTTAGTACTTTATTTCATATCCTTTGCCAGCAATGACTGCTTGAAGTCATTGTGACCCATAGACATCACCAGGTGCTGAGTATCTTCTGTGGTGATGCTCTGCCAGGCCTGTACTGCAGCCACTCGTGCTTGTTTCAGGGGCTAGTTGCCTTACGTTTTCTCTTCATCATATGAAATGTATGTTCAATTGGATTCATGTCAGGTGAATGATTAGCCAGTCAAGAATTTTCCAGTTTTTGGCTTTGAAAAACTCTTTGTTGCTTTGTTGCTTTTGCAGTATGCTGGTGATCATTGTCTTACTGTACGATAAAGCATCATCCAATTAGTTTTAAGGTATTTGAGCAGATAAAATGCTCCTATTCTGCAGCTGCTATTAGAGTTCTCTCTGATACAAGTGAATCTTGGTATCACCTGCATGCAAGACCTTTTTCCAGAACGCTGCAGGATCTATTAGGTACTTCTTAGGAAACCTCTTTTTATATTCCTATTAAGTACTGTTAGTTTTATTTTTATTGTAAATAGCTCTTACAGAGGTAGTAGGTAAAGAGTTCCACTCCAGAAATCCAGGGTTCCAGCTCAGGGTTTCCATGCAAGTGAATAAAGCACATGGAAACCAGACACCCACAGGGGTCTTGATATATGGCCAATCCTAAATGGAAATTTGAGAGGGAAATGGCAAATCTTACATCCACATAAATAGGCATTAACGGGTACAATGAAAATGTTCTGTAAACTCCTTTATAAACATTACTCTACTAAATGAATGCTTACTTTACTAGTAACAAGCGAATAAAACACAATCTCCCAGAACACTGTTCTTGTGTAAAGCCCAGAGCCGTAGCCGACTCTGGTAAACTGAGTGTTTAAAGTGTCCACTTTTTTGCCTAGGGCCCAGCAGCCATTTAATCCAGCCCCATCCTTAGCTTTGGCCAGAAATCTGAAAGCCTCTTTGACAATATTTTATCATTTGATGGGGGGTTTCGAATTTAAAGAGGTTCTTTCAAGATATTTCATTCTGTTTTCGACCCTTCCAGCATTACTGAGGTGCCCTGCGTTTTCAAAATGTAATAGAATTAAGACAAATAAACAATGTGAAATACATGTAATTCAGAAGGAGAGAACAGAAGGCCACTTTCATGCTGGACAGAGCCGAGGGCAGGAAGGGAGAGGAAAGAAAACACTCCACTATCAAATCCTACAATCAGAGTTTTATGAGCAAGGCTTCCAAAGGAAGAAAGCCCTGCAGGGCTTCCAAACCTAAAGATGATTCATTATTTTTATAGGCTGTTACTTTGTGATGGATCATCTTTGCAGGTGAACTGAGATAATAACACTTTATTGAAGTCGCAGACAATTCAGTCGGTGGAACCTTATACTTTACACATTTAGAAATGAAGCTACTTCATTGTGGACTGACAGGTAGGCCGCACTAGCTAAGAAGAGCTAAGAAGAGCAACTGAGCCAGTGGCTGTTTGTGTATCTGGGCTTCTTTGGACATCTGTGTTTGGTTGTGATCTTTTCTCAGCACCATGCTACACATATGTAACTGCAGCAAGAATAGTAATGTTATGGGTAAGTTTCCCCAGAGGGCAATTGAAAATGAAGGCCAGAGGAAAAGTGTGCATTTTAGTCTGTAGGCACTTCAATTCTAGTCTGACTGCACACATTAAAGTGTAGCCATTTCACATTAATCAATGAAATATTGACGTCTGTAAAAACATCTGCATCTAGCAACCCAGTATACCAACTACTTGCATGTCAATATTGCAATGTATTTTGCGTACCATTGGCTTTTTAGAAGGATTCTGACATGCATTGACACATTTGCCACACAAACATGCATGTTTCATGGATGTACAGTGGGTTCCAGTTATTGACATAAGCTTCATTTTATGTGTAAGGCAGTGTGCTTTATTAATGTTTCAATGGAATCAACTAAAGTCTTCCATTTTTCAAAGAAATTTTTTTTCCCCCTCAAAAAACTATTAAAGGGAGCCGCGGTGGCGCAACAGGCTAAGACGCAGCAGACTCGCGGTTGCAGTTCGCTGCGGTTGCACACCAGGGACCGGGGTTCGATTCTCGGTCCTGCCAAAAGCCAAGTTTGGCCGGCTCACGTGGAGCAGCAATAATTGGCTCGCTGCTCAAGAGGGAGGGACTTGGCAGGGTTAGTAGATCGCCGCACGAAACAAGCACCTTGGGCGCCTCGGAATCACGGTTACAGCTTGGGAGGCGAGACGGCTTGAAGAAGGCGTGTCACTCTCCCGTTGGCCGCCGAGGGACGGGGTGTGGGCGGTGTATCTAATACTAGCTCTAATTGAATCAGACGGGGTCCAATTGGCTACCAAATTGGGAGAAAAAGGGAAAAAAAAAAAAAAAAAAAAAAAACTATTAAAAGATCAACAATTATTGGCACCCCTGGTATAATACTTTGTGCAAACACCTCACCAATTGCATGTTTCTGTGTGGATTTTAATGTATGTTTGGAGTCATCTATCTACCTACCTTCCTACAATCTACCTACGACCAACTCTCAGCTTCCTAGCAGAGGCAACCAGATTTTCTGCCAAGATGTCCTGGTACATTGTTGTCATTCATTTTGCCATTGATCTTAAATAGTGCCGTGGACCAGTGGCAGCAAAACATCTCAAAAACCACCGCCATTTTGATGGTGTGTATGGCCACAACATTCAATTTTGGTCTCATCTGACCAGAGCACTCGCTTCCAGTCATAATTCCAGTGAGCTTTGGCAAACTCAAGATGCTTGGTTTTGTTTAATGTGCTCAGTAAGGGCTGTCTTCGTGCCACCCTTTTACATTACATTATTGGCATTTGGCAGACGCTCTTATCCAGAGAGACATACAGTTGATTAGACTAAGCAGGAGACAATCCTCCCCTGGAGCAATGCAGGGTTAAGGGCCTTGCTCAAGGGCCCAACGGCTGTACGGATCTCATTGTGGCTACACCGGGATTAGAACCACCGACCATGCGTGTCCCCTTCATTTACCTTAACCACTACGCTACAGGCCGCCCCAAATAATACCCTTGCAAATAGTTTGCTGGTGTAGAGGTGCCATTTCATTTATTTTCTGAAATCCTTGGGCTACTTATGGCCTTTCCTCACCATCTTCCTTGCCGTCCATGGGGATAATATGCACTTGCATCCTCTTCCTGGCAAATTTGTAACCATTCCATATGTTTTGCGCCTTTTTATTATTGCCCTTACAGTGTGAAGTGGTATGTTTAACTGTTTATGCATTTTTCTGCATGCATTACCATCTCTGTCTTCTGAATTTACAGTTCTTTAGCTTTTCCAATGCTGATGGTTGACAATGAGATTTTGCATGCTTGTTACCTCAATTCATACTCTAAAGAAACAAGAAGTTATGGAATGACACAATATAGTTCCTTTACTAAATTAAAGTAAAATTGTATCGCCAATTTCACTTTATTTGATTTTATTTACAATAATTGCTAGGGGTGCCAATAATTTTGGCACCTGCAGTTTTCAGAAAAAAATTTGATAACTAAACACTGAAACATGAAAGTAAATGTATTGAAATAAAAATATTTAATTTTCCTGTATGTATGAGCATAAAATATGGATCATTATCCATGTTGTTTATTATAAGTAGTAGTAGTAGTAGTAGTAGTAGTTTTTATTAAGGACTGGCAATAATTCTGGAGCCCACCATATATTTTGATGGATATAAACCAAGTTTCAGTTAAATTAATCTTGTGTTTGGATAAAAATTTCTGGACTTTGTTTCACCTGGGTTTAATTGTACTGTTTGACTGACTGGGCTTTGTGCATTTGTATTGCCAATGTCACTTCATTTGATTTTATTTACAATAATTGCTACAATAATTATTGGCACCTGTGGTTTTCAGAATAAATGAGATTACTAAATAAAAAACATTGAAACATGAGAGTAAATGTATTGAAATAAAAATATATAGTTTTCCTGTATGTTTGAACATAAAATATCGGTCATTATCCATGTTGTTTATTATATGCAACCTTTTTTCTAAATTTTTATTGAGGGGTGCCAATAATTCTAGAGCCCACTGTATATCTTGATGGATATAAACCATTCAAATTGTGTAACAGGAATTACCAAAGTTGCATAATATACTTTGATTATGATTTTAATATTGTTTGATTGGTTTGAATCCTTTACCTCATGTAAACATATTTACATTTCCAAAATGAGATACAGTGGTGTGAAAAAGTGTTTGCCCCCTTCCTGATTTCTTATTTTTTTGCATGTTTGTCCCACTTAAATGTTTCAGATCATCAAACAAATTTAAATATTAGTCAAAGACAACACAAGTAAACACAAAATGCAGTTTTTAAATGAAGGTTTTTATTATTAAGGGAGAGAAAAAATCCAAACCTACATGACCCTGTGTGAAAAAGTGATTACCCCCTAAACCTAATAACTGGTTAGGCCACCCTTAGCAGCAACAACTGCAATCAAGCATTTGCAATAACTTGCAATGAGTCTCTTACAGGGCTGTGGAGGAATTTTGGCCCACTCATCTTTGCACAATTGTTGTAATTCAGCCACATTGGAGAGTTTTCGAGCATGAACCGCCTTTTTAAGGTCATGCCACAGCATCTCAATAGGATTCAGGTCAGGACTTTGACTAGGCCACTCCAAAGTCTTCATTTTGTTTTTCTTCAGCCATTCAGAGGTGGACTTGCTGGTGTGTTTTGGATCATTGTCCTGCTGCAGAACCCAAGTTTGTTTCAGCTTGAGGTCACGAACAGATGGCCGGACATTCTCCTTCAGGATTTTTTGGTAGACAGCAGAATTCATGGTTCCATTTATCCTGAAGCAGCAAAACAGCCCCAGACCATCACACTACCACCACCTTATTTTACTGTTGGTATGATGTTCTTTTTCTGAAATGCGGTGTTACTTTTACGCCAGATGTTATGGGACACACACCTTCCAAAAAGTTCAACTTTTGTCTCGTCAGACCACAGAGTATTTTTCCAAAAGTCTTGGGGATCATCAAGATGTTTTCTGGCAAAATTGAGAGGAGCCTTAATGTTCTTTTTGCTCAGCAGTGGTTTTCGTCTTGGAACTCTGCCATGCAGGCCATTTTTGCCCAGTCTCTTTCTTATGGTGGAGTCATGAACACTGACCTTAACTGAAGCAAGTGAAGCCTGCAGTTCTTTGGATGTTGTTGTGGGGTCTTTTGTGACCTCTTGGATGAGTCGTCGCTGTGCTCTTGGGTCGGCCGGCCACTCCTGGGAAGGTTCACCACTGTTCCATGTTTTCGCCATTTGTGGATAATGGCTCTCACTGTGGTTCGCTGGAGTCCCAAAGCTTTAGAAATGGCTTCATAACCTTTTCCAGACTGATAGATCTCAATTACTTTCTTTCTCATTTGTTCCTGAATTTCTTTAGATCTCGGCATGATGTCTACCTTTTGAGGATCATTTGGTCTACTTCACTTTGTCAGGCAGGTCCTATTTAAGTGATTTCTTGATTGAGAACAGGTGTGGCAGTAATCAGGCCTGGGTGTGGCTCGAGAAATTGGACTTAGGTTTGATAAACCACAGTTAAGTTATGTTTTAACAGGGGGGGCAATCACTTTTTCACACAGGGCCATGTAGGTTTGGATTTTTTTTCTCCCTTAATAATAAAAACCTTTATTATTAAAAAAGCATTTTGTGTTTACTTGTGTTGTCTTTGACTAATATTTAAATTTGTTTGATGATCTGAAACATTTAAGTGTGACAAACATGCAAAAAAATAAGAAATCACACCACTGTATGTACTCTCAATTTGAATATTTTCTAGCAGTAGTCAATCATGATATTTCATACAAATATATATCTCCACTAGAATCAACGGAATACATGCAGGAGCCAACATGCAATTCCAGTTAAATAAATCTTGTGTTTGGATAAATCTCTTTTCCTTGCTGGAAACCAGCTGTGGTTTGTTTTGCCTAGGTTTGATTGAACTGTTTGACTGGGCACTATGTAAAATGAGCTATTCTGTCTTGCTCATTCTGTCTTGTGTTTTATCCTACTTCCACAATACAGCATATGTAGGAGCAGGAAGGAAATAACTAGTTTCCTAGTTTCATTTCATAGAACTTTCATGCTAGCACGAGTTTCAGATTGTAGATGAGGCATTATTTCTGATGATCTGATTATTATTATTTTGCATAGGAAAATGTTAAAACAAGTTATTCAAATATCTCATTATGAAAAGGCTCTAAAGAACAAATATGATAGATTCTAATGTGATCCAGTGTGCCACCCATATAATTACCAATTAATACACTGATGTGCTTTAGAAATCTGAATTAATTTAAGACTTCAAGTCTCTATCCCACCCCACCCCCCATGCTTTGGCCTGCCATCACCTGTTCTGTCTTGATTTCTGAAAGACAGCAGCCTCGAATTATATAATGCCAAAAATTATATCGTGCATCATGTATATACTTCAAAACATCTTCCAAAAAACAGTTTTGCAGTGATGGTATGTCTCATCTCATGTATATCAACTGCCACTTATCGTTGACCTCTGAGCAGATGTTCCTTGTAATAATCTGTCGTTGAGAGAGACATGCACACCAGGTGGAGAATCTAGGGTCCATTCTGCAACTATTTTCCCCCATAAAACAAAAGGAGCATTGAGGTATTGCCTTTCATCGACACAAAGACCATGGGTGGGGGTGGGGGGTGGGGGGAGGGTGGTTGAAGGGGGGCTTTTGATACAATTAGGTCTTTAAGGCAAACAGGGGCCGGGTTCCGCATCATGGCATGGCTGTTTAGACAGTGACAACTCCCATCAAAGCAGTTTGGGGGTAAAAGGAGAGCGATATCCAGATATGACACTATGTAAAACTATCTGTTTGTACGGCTATGAGGAAGACGGCCAGTCCTTGGCTACAGAGGAGACTGGAGCCAGTGCTAGGTCCCTGTGCAAGGACAGGGCTCCTGTTACCAGCTGCTAATGGATTGGGGCTATTTTAGTGGCATTGATTGACTGCTTTCTTCCTCTGAACGAACAAGTTCTCATATCTGGGAGAAAATGGATCATAAGCAGTCAGAGGAGAGCTGGAGGATGATCATGAACTCTCTGGGCGAATGGCGGTAAGGGGATTGCAGTTCCGTTTGCGACCTTTCGGGGGTGCAGACATTCCATCTTAAAGTAGGCCCTCAAATCATTTATTTTTTAGATTTGCAGAAGAAAATGACTGAAACCCCTCACTGAGGATTGTTTTTTTCTCATCAAAAAGTGGGGGAAGGACATAGTGGATAATTAGGCTATTTAAAGATTATTTCAATGAATACACATGTGTAAAACATCAACATCTGAAGTGTTACTTTGAGCTGAAATGATTAAAATGATTGCGCTCTCTGATATTTATCATGTAAGGTATTACACACCTTGTTGTGAATGTAAGCGCTGATATTTTACTTGAATTATATTCATAAATCGTGGTGTTAACCAATGTGGCAAGTTTAGTATAATGAACATCTTTATAATTGTATCTTTCTCTTTTATGTATTTTACATAAAGGATACAGCATGGATTCAATATTGGAGCTGCTAACCATGTACAGACATGTCTGTATGAAATTAATCTGTGACTAAATATATATCTATCACTTGAATAATGTCTTAAATAAAGAACTTTCGGTAAAAAGACAGTTTTTTATTAATATTACTCGTGAGATAAGCACTTTTTACTGATTATTATACAATGTTAAGCACAATGCTAGAAAGAGAAGGTAAAATAAAACAGAAATAGTGTTATATTGCTAATTATTATAACATGAAATCATTATTTCTAAATATTTTCTTGAATTAAAAAATGTTTGTATATTTTCTCTTTGGAAATATTACAGTTCAACAGGATCTGAATATCAAGTTTATTACGCGAATTTACTAATGAATGAATTTGTGCATGGACCATATTGTTCTGTGTGTTCATTTTTTATATGTGGAGCATACATAGTTATATCTTGTGTATTATATATGTATATCTTTTACAGAGATTTAAATTACATCTCAAATATGAGCATATAACATATTCAAACAGTAAATTTAATGGCTGACATATGTAATTCATATACCTGTATATTACTACCTATCTTTGGCAGCTGGTTAACTGAACTCACATTGTTGTGTCTTGACCAAATAATTAAGCTGATATAAAAAAACTAAAGTGTCTGTGAAGAAAACTGTGGTGAAGGTTTAACTAACTGATTATGTGTTTATTGATAAAGCTGTCTCCTAGTTCTGAGCGTAGTAAAGATCCATGTCCAAAGATATACGACTGAGATATGCCAGGAACAAGTGTTTTCATTTTATAACTGAAAATATGTATACTGGACTAAGGCATACACCCATTCATAACCCTACAGAATGTGTCATAATAATGTAAATAGTCTTACCCATCTCTTAAACCCAAAATTGCTTGTCAAACAATGCTATCTCTTGATGACGGAAGGGAGGGAAACTTTTAAAATCTATCCAATCGAAAATTGTACAATTAAAGGTGCACATTGGTTGGAAACACATTCTTTTGAAGGGATGAGACAATTTAGAAAATATAAAACTAAAAATACCTTGATTGACACTAAGACTAATTGTGAAAGCCCACCAAAAATAATTTCTCAAAATTGTGTGTAAATAAGCTCAGACAACCACGCATAATAATCTTGAAGATTTCCGTAAACTAGTTTAGCAGGTTAGAGAGGTTCCAAGGTGGGAATCTCAATGGGTGCTTAACAGTGCACTGAGAATGGTTTATTTTCTTCCTGCATTCATTTTCTTCTTGCTGGGGGCATTAATATTTAACATAAACTATGTGTTATTTTAATAGCGTGCTGTTAAAATCCCCGCTCTCCATCTTGGGTGAGGTGCCTCAGCATATTTTAGAAGGACGTGCTTAATATGCTTTAACTACTCTTGCCTTTGATCAACTTTAAAGTGGAGTAAAAAAAAGGCCTGTGTAACTAATGCTGATCCCCATGGCTTTTCCCCCCTTCTTCCATATTCTGTCTCTGATGCTGTACCTCCACCACAAGCACTGGCCATGGACACTCTCTAAACGGCAGGCTACAAACGTCTACCCAAGGTGACTCTATTGATTTTCGGACAAGGAAGCACACTGTAATGTAGTGAAGGCCACTTTTTAGTGTGCAAGTTTCTAGTCTAGCCTGTGTAATGTTAAAAATTAAACCATTGTTCACTGTGCACTTTGTAAGCCCTTGCAAGTTTATTTGTTGCAATGAGTGATTAATGAGGAAATTTTACATGAAACGGTCAAAGCCAGAATTTACGATTACACTTTGCCCCTGAAAATAAAAGGGTATGAATGTATTGAATGTATTTTGCCTTAGTACAACACTGATAGCTCAATTAAATGTCTATTTGGAGGTCCATAGTACACATGGAGCACTGCTAAAGTATACTGCTACAGAACATTGAATGACATAGTGCTAATTATTTTGAATTAGCAATTACCTTTCACACTACATATTGTCATGCGTATGTGATTTTTTCGCTGATAAGTTATACCTCTGCATTTTAAAAATTGAAAAAAATATAGTGATAATAAATTGACAAAAAATGCACAATTATTCTAATTTCCACTGTGGAGAGGGCATATCATAGTTAATTAGATATCAGATAAAGCAAGACATGGAGACCACAAGGAAATCTGCAAATTACAAAGTAAATTAATAGTAACCTGCTGTGCCTTGTGTGTTAGTTAAGATCAGCAGCTGATAATATAGAAATGTAAGCCAATTTACCATTATACATTATGAAATATTGGTTGAAGTGTATTTTTTTTTATAATACACATTATATTGATTTGGTTCAATTTAGATTTTCCATGTGCAAATATCATTTTAGATTATGGCTGCATCTTTATTGTAATGCCTCACAGCAAGATTTGTCCATTCTCCATCTTTTATCATCTTTTATTGCTTTGTCACACCAAAGTTATTTTAGGACGTCTTTTTATTATTTATAGAGAAATTATCATAAATATGTTAACTACTTTGTATCCAGTGGAGTGTTTACATTGCAATATTAACAAAGGATTTTAGCCAAAGGGCAATGTATTCTTTATTTTATACCCTACATGTACATTATGTAATCCTAAATCCTTTTATTTATCATTTTGAACTTTTTCATAGGTAGGCATATGAGTGGCATCAGCATACGATACAATCTCACCGATGAAGGTTATACAACTTCATCTCTAAAACATTGGCTGTGGCTCTTTCCTTAATGTTGTACTTTTTATCCATTTTTTATTTGTACAGAATTTTAACTTAGTAATAATTACACAGACACACAAAGGCATTAATCTTCTATACATACCCACCTATTTTAATAATATACTAAATTATTGAATACATACTGTAAATACTGTGAATACTATTTACATCACTTTTCCTTGCCTTGCTAAATATATATATTTTTCTACATTTGACAACGTACATATTGCTTCTACATTACAATCAATAAAATATCCACACATCTAAGTCTCCTCTTCTTACGGTACCTCTTTTCCACCCAGTCATCTTGGTTTGACTGGCAATTGACACAGGACTTACTGTTGTCACAGGACTGCTATTGAGTAAAGAAAATACCTGTATGTATGAAACATATAAGTGGTGAAATACGAGGTTCAAAAACTGCTAATGGACTCTTTCTGTTGTTGAGGCCATCTCCGTGTTTCACAGGGAGCCTGTCCGGAGAAAACAGCTCTGGCGAAACACTACAGTAGCTACACCTCTCTGACAGAGGCACCAGAGGATTAGTGTAGGATTTAACTGGCTGCTGTTTGGAAAAGATAAAAGATACATTTTAATTTTAATTTTGATGTTAACAGTCAGTTTCATTTCAGTGATGTACTTGAGTGATCATATTTTGTGTACAAAAATTTGTTTGAATTGAGTTAGTAAAATAAATCTGCTACTGCTAATTTCATCAATATAGTAACTAGAAATGAATATGCAATGTTTACAATGCATTGTCAATAAAAACAAATGTTATCATTATCATGTGGATATAAATCGACATGTTAATTATACAATATTTCAGTAATAGAGAATGCCCTCCTGTTATTTTAATACATCTTTCTGCTCAACTGAAGCAGTTTTACAGAGAACTGTCCTGTGACAGACAGTACAACAAAGTGTCACTGCTGAATGCATGAGACCCTTTACCCTGTCAAACACACCTACCTACAATTGATAAAGGGGTCTTTTCAAGGTAACATTCGAAATAGGCTTGTCATGTACCGCTCTGCCTACACGGGCTCATATTTTCTCTAAGCCATATTCAGAATACATTTTAAAAAGCTGTAACAAAAATTGATTGAGTTATTTTAGATTTTACCTGTGCAGAAATGTTTGTAAAAACATGACAGTATTTTTCTGTAGACAAACTGCACTAAAACCATGGGTTTGTGAGTGCAACCTTTTGAAAATATTTTCGTTGCACGTTTCATATTCTTTTCTGAAAAAGCGGAGGAGCTGGAGGACTGTGCTCCAGAACACAGCAGAAGCACATAGTGTGTGACTGAGAAAGGCTTCAAAAACACTTAATCTTCCCTTCAGGGGATCCACAGGAGAGATCAGATAAGTAAGGACAGAAGCTTACCAGATACGGCTACAGTCCCATTGTCAAAATGAGCATTTTCACGCCGACCGGCTTCCCCTGAAACACAGCCCACGTTTGCTAATGTGTGCTCTTGGGCTCTGCTTAAAGAGGCCTTCTCGGTGAGGGACAGCACTGAGTACACAAGCTAGCAATTTACAGCCTTTTATCAATTTCCTTGAATACTGGGCTAGTGGGTTATAGTATAATTAGGTAGCTAACATCTCTTTTAGGAGTCTATTGAGCATTCTAATTACCATCAGATTAATGGGCAGGAGTGGGGATTTCCAGTCAGTTTGACTATTGGTTGTTTATCACTTTGTGTAAGGGGACTGTCTTTGTGATTGGGTATGGGGTGTGGAGTTGGGGTGGGGAATATGAAAGTGGGTGGGTGGGGGGAGGGCACCTTCATCCTTTTATAGATGTTGCAAAGCATTAAAATTCTCATGCTGGGGGGAGCTCTAGGACTAATTCTAATTATCACCAGATTAGAGAGATAATAGGGACCCTGCTGTCTGGAATCCAATGGGTTTTAGCTTGGCCATTTTATTGCCCACTAGCCTTGGAGTTACTGGTGAAATACTTGAAAGGCGACACAGGAAGGCAGGGAAGCGGCATAAGCCCCACCCCTCGGCTGCAGGCCCAGGGCGTTACTTATTTATCTTATGTGATGTTTGTCTGACTTTGCAGCTGACCGTGCAGCTTGGTGAACTCTGTGTTCTGTAGCAACCTCTGTACCCAGTGACGCAGGACCAGCCCGGTGGGGGATACATTCAAGCAGCCCTGCGATGGGAGTCTCAGGTTTTTTACCTCTGTCACTGCCAAGTGCCGCAGCAACTGCTGCAAGGGAACCCAACAGCCAGCTCATGGTTCAGCTGGCATTCTGCATTTTCACCCCTTCGCCCAATGCTAGGCGATATTCTGTTTTTTATTCACTCGGGGTCCTGTCATCCTATCTTTCTACAGGTGGTATGCCTATTTGTGAATATTTGCCACCAATCCACTGTATGAATCCGACTTCGTTTATGATTTTTGCACTCTTCTGATCAATAAAACCTGTTAAACACAGGCACACAAGCGCGGCTTAGTTTGGACAAAACAAATCGGATCCTTTTGCAAAAATGGCTCCGTGTAATAACCTGAAGAAGTGACAGAAAAGTGCATCATTCACAGTGTTTGTGTCATGAAATTGAGTAATTTAAGCAATAAGGTCTGATTATTTTGTTCCGAGTGTGCGGCTTGTATAAAGGCTCAAATATAGTTTGCGTTTTACATTTTAAAAGGGCAGCAGACAGTATTTTGTGTTATTTCACTTTATTCAGACAAGGAAAAGCAAGATCACAGAACAGAGAGTGCCATGCTGGGAAATTGAACCTCCAGCCACACAGGGGTATTCGCAAGTCGGTTGAAAGTCAGCCGCCCAATGGACCACACAACTTGAGAGGAAGTTACATTTGAAACGGTTGCAATCATTTCATCCGCAACCACTTCTATTTCTGATTCCATATTCTGACACTGCCATTTTGTACCTTCGTTATGAGCTGCGATCAGAGGTATTTTAAGCACTGTGAGCACATGTAATTAGGCGAAATTCTAAGTTCAGCAGTTATCCAGATACTCTATCCTGAGAGCAGACTTTCATGCAGCCCTCCTCTGAATTGAATTATGGTTTCACAGTACTGGCAGCATTTCACAGGGGAAGGGTCAAGAACTTCATTTAATTTGGGGCTAGGCTGGGTTTTGTTCTGCTGGGACAGATACCAGCTTCTTGGTTTACACAGAGCACAGTACCGAACAGTGTGATACTTTAATCAGTGTTTTCCTGTGTTGTGCCACTACAATAATCGCACACTTAAGACCTGCACACTGACAACACTGTCATGAATTAACATTATGCTAGTTATAGACCTATGCATTGTACAATGTATTTGTGCAGAGTCACCCTTCATCTAAAACACTAGCAAACCATTAAACATTGACAGCAGTTTTGTTGGCTCCCAAAAGATCTAGTAACAACCAATGTTGTTAGTTCAGTGGAGTTTGTTTCTGTGAGCGTGAGTGAGTTTTGTTGGCTCCCTAAAGATCTAGTGACCACCAATTTCGTTAGTTCGATGGAGCTTGTTTATGCAAGCGTGAGTCAAAATAATAAATATCTCAAACCCAGTTTGGGATAGCTGCGTTGACTGGGCTGCTTTTGTAAGATAGTATTAATATTAACAGAGAAGAGCATTCGTTTTGGAGATAAGTGAGTCAAGACAGAATAGGTAAATGATGAGAATCTGATGATGTTCCTCAATACTTCATTTAGAAAGCTTGAGAAATTAAGAGATGGTAAGAATTATCTTAGCATGATGACAGTAATGGTGAAAATTAAGTAGGAATGGAAGATGACGGCATGAAAAGCCAAAAAATCCTCCCCCTCAAAAGAGAAAAACTTGAACTAATGACTGTGCCAAGCAGCAACATGCTGCTTTGCCAATCTGTCTGAACTCTGGTCCAAAAGCCACCTGCAGTTTTTGGGAAGGGAGTGGTGGTGTGTGTGCTTATTTAATCATTTTCATGGGTGTGTGCTTGTGAGGAATCATAGGGACTTCTGGGACACAGCTGCGGCTTTGTACCCTTCAGATTAAGGTCCGAGGGAATATCTAAAAAATGTACTCCTGACTCTTGTTTACCTCCATTTTAGCATCGTGGCTAAAAAGTTTTCCTTTTCCTGAATTATTTTTTTAAAGGTTAACTGTTTACAGTTTTCATTGTTTTTACAGTTAAACAGTGTGAACAGTCTGCATTGCTAAATGCAGAGATTAGTAAATGAAGAATATTTTAATTATAATTAAAAAGCTGAGGCCTTCGTTTATAAACCCAATAGTGCAAACTACTTTTGGATCGATGGCTCTGGACACAAGGTCTTACATTTACATGGGGCAGGTGGACTTAACCTTACATATAAGACCGTTGTGTTAGCGCTCAGAAATTTGCATTGATGTGTTCACATTTACCTTTGCGTCAGGTATGGGGCATGTTTAAGTAGTTTTATGCAACACTCAGTAAATCTCACTGAAGCAAGGTGTAGCTCTTGAATGCTCATGAATAAGATAGCTAGTTGCTAGCTTTACTTCACCCCATTTGAGATGCAATGGCAGAACTGGAAAAAAGCCGTTAATTCTCAAAAAACCATAAATTTGTCTGAATTATGTATGCAGCATTGCAAAAAATACTTGGCTGAAACTCCATTATGTATTTCTGCAAAAAGTGGTTAAGGGGGCAATTACTTTTTCACAGGGGTATGGGTGTTTGATAACTTTTGACTTTTGAAGTTTTTTACAAAAAAGGTTTTTTCTCCCTCAGGTTCCATTTAAACCATTCAGTGTGGCAAATAAGCAATACTAGAGGAAATCAGTTGAGTTGACTCAACATCCTGTTAAGTGACTTTACATTGGTGTTTCCATTCCTAACTGCTTGTGTAAGATAATATATATTGTGTTAACAATAGATCACCTTTTTAAGCCCTGATTATATATTTATAAACTAGGTCAACTAAAAAGAGTCAAATGTCAAATATTTTATTATCTGACAATATCACTCTGTATTACTATGATTGATATACAGTCAAAGACAATCCTCTGTTTTTATTTTCCAATTAATCTATTTTCTCTACAGGTTCTGAGGGAGGCCATATAGAGTGACATATATCATAAACTATATTGGCGTGACAAAGAAAGGCTTGAGTTATTGCAGCATGAAGCATGAGTATGGTGAGAGCTACGTATAATTCATAGCAGCTTACCAACCATGTGAAAGAAGGGTGCAGCATATCACAAACAAGGTTCCTCAAAGCCATTAGCATTTTAATGCATACTGTGTTTGCTTAAATCAGCAGAATCATCTTGATTTCCATGTATATAATTACTGTACATCAAATTTCCTTTATAAATTACACAATTTCATGAAGCAACCAGGAGTTGTTGTATGTGCTATGCACAAAAATTACATTAAAAAAAAAGAAGAGATCTCATAACACCAATCCTGCCATCCCTACACTGGCTTCCAGTCTTAGAACTGATTAAAATGTTTTACTTATGACTAAAAAAGGCTTGGTCTAATGCCAGAATACACTGCCAAACACTTAAAAACACATACCCTTCTATACGCCATGCATAGTCAACAAAAAAGGACTCATTGTCCCAGTAACACATTTTAACACAAGAAGGGACAAGGCATTTTGAACATTTTGGAACATTGTGCCAGAATTTAACAAGACTTCTGACTTCTGTTCAATCACAATTCATCCTTAACTGTGGTTTACAAGTGCTGCACTGTTTCTTCACAATCGCAGTTTGGCAAGTATTGTTTTTAATAATTCAAAGTTAAAGACAAATGTTGAATTTTTAGCCTGTTCTTTTAAATCTTGTTTAAAAACCCCTCATTCTCATGTAGATACAGTCAGCTCCAGAATTATTGGCACCCTTGATAAAAACTAAGAAAAAAGGCTGCATATAATAAACATCACATACAGTATAATAATCTGGGTATATGATATGTTCAAACTTTCTGAAAATCAAATTATTGGCTAGTGTCTAGTGTCATTGGAACTTGAATTGGACTGGAGGAAAGTGCTGTGGTTAGATGAGAGCAAAATTGAATTTATGGCCATAACATAAGCTACTGACATATTTGACGGCAAAAGAGGAAGGCATACAAGAAAAAAATTGATGTTTTGTGGATTTTTTCTTTCAGCTTCATGGTTACTTCGACTTTCCTATTTGAACTCAGTTGTATTCCGTGTATAGTAAAAATAAAGAAATTGACCTTGCTATTCTAATACTTTTTCAGGGGACTGTATATTGCAAACACTATTAATTACATTATTTGTGGCAAGCTACTTTCCTTGAAATCCATATTGTTTTCATCTCTGAAATGCAACGGTTGCTGGGAAACATGCCTGTGTGCATGTTTTTGTCCAATGTCCAAGTGTCTATGTTTAATAGTGAGATGATGCAGAAGCAGAACTCTGGAGAAAATGGACCAGCAGAAAGGGTAGCCAAGTCAAAGTCGGATGTTATGATTTTTATGCAGAACCCGACTCAACTGTGACAAAACTGACTAGGACCACTAACTAGCTAACGTTACAGCAGGTTACAGCTGTAACCTTAGCTTTAGAGATAGAACAATAACATTCCCTGCCCAACTGCCTTATTATGGAACACCACCCAGTGACGTTAGCTAATGTTGACTTGTGCATGTACTACTTAACTGCTACAACTGCTATAATTTTATTGTAAGATAATTATATTAGCTAGCTAAATTAGCTAGTATCGTTTAACTTGTTTTGGTAAAGCCGATGAACTAGTGTGTCACCGGAAAAAATTAAAAGAACATTAATATCGCACATAAAACATTTCTTTATTGTTAAATAATCATTACAATGACTGTTCCCTTTGTGGAGCAAAAACAAAAATGCCTCAAAAATGTGTTCAAAAGCACATCTGGCAAAACAGCAACCCCACTCGCGAAGAAAACAAATTTTTGCTTCACTGGGCCTATATATTTCAATGAGAGTCCTTATAAGGCATAAAGGGCATTGATTGGATATTTGTGGATTTATGACACATTTTTAATATCGACTTTTGAAATGCAAAATAATGGAATTTTAAACATGCAATTAAAAATGTGATTAAAAATGTGATTAAAAATGTGATTAAAAATGTGATTAATCGCGATTAACTATGGAAAAACGTCTTGTTTGACAGCACTAATATATGGTGCATTATTCTGGTTGCTTATTGACAGACACAAAAACTATTTGATTGATGTGAATTGGACCAATAACTATAGAGACAAATAACTTCCAACAACGTCCCTGTTTCAGAAGACATGTTAACTCACGATGGTCCGAACACCACTGTATAAGTCTGCCCGGTTCGTAATGTCTCGTTAACAACAGCTTCTCCACCACACTGTGCAGCACTATTACCATGTCACTGCATGTTGAAAAGGTTTGTGTATGTGTCTCGTACCAAGTTCTTATGAAAACGGAAGTAATTGTACTTTACACACACACAAAAACCAAAGCTGATCTCGAAGTAATTTTTTTGTTCTTTCATTTGTTTGTCATGAAAGTTGTACTATTCGGAACATGGTGACTAATTTGGTGTTTGGAACATGGTGAGTTTACATTATCAAACGTTAAATCGGCTGTATAATTTCACTTGGCTTTTGGAATTGGAAGAAAGTTGCATTTGCAAGTGCAAGCGAAGGTGAACTTCCTGGATACAATTCTGCAGGATTATTTTACATCCCTGAGCTATTAGGAAAGGTGGCAATTGAAATATCAGGGCAGACCGAGGCCGAAAATCAACTTGATCTAACGAAAGCTTTTGGTAAGTCGGAGTTTCATCATGGTATGAAAAAGTGGATGGGTAGCTAGCTTGCTAACAATCTGCAGGTATTGCTGGTCATGTGTGTTATTTAAGTGCACTGATGCAGGACATGGGTGTTCAAAGGTTGCAAGATGGCTTTGATGATTTATGTAGTTTTGACAGGTCTGTTGAGATTCATGCTAAATCTAAAGAGCATGTCAGTGCAGCCATGCAATTGAGCATGTTGAGAAATGTGCAAATTGAGCATTTAATTCATGAAGGTGCCAGTATCCAATTCGCAAAGCATAACAAAATAGTGCAGAAAACCCACGTAATTCTCATGAATTCATGCGATTTCATTCCTGGGTCATCAGCCGCTGGCATTTTGGGGGCATAACGAGAATGAAAGTTTGGTTAACACGGAACTGAAACTGAACTATAGAGAGCTGACTTTCCCGCAATGACGACGTTCCTGCTGCTCATTTCAGGCCGTCCACTATCTTCTCTGGCATGTCCAAGACCATACAAAATGATCAAAAAGAAATTGCAGGTACCAGATAAAGAGTGAAGTCTAGGTCAGCAGGTAAAGCATTGCACTAACAGGAGTTTGATTTTCACCAGGGGGCTTACTTCACCAATAATTCTGGCCAGCAGCCGCCACTGGCCTAAAACCGAATAAATAGATTTCCCCCATTAAGTTATCATCTTGTACTGCTAAGAAATCACTACAGTGCTGTTGCATGTAAAACATATCTCTGGGTGTTGTGTTCTGCCCTCCCCTCTCTCAAGTGTCACCCTTGCCTTTCAATATGTTGTATCTAATTTTACAGGCAAAAAATGAAATCTCTGGAAAATGGTTGGACCTGCATGCAATATAATTAAGTTGCTGTGACAAAATTAATTTGCCGTGTATAGGCTGATTAATAGCGTGTAACCACTGTCCCTATTTGAATTATGTCGCTAATATTTGTCAATCCAAGTCTATAAATGATATTGCATGCAACCCCTATCCAACTTTGGATTATGTGTGTTGTAGCATTCTAAAACCTATAGCTACTAGCTAGCTTAACTAAGTAAAAACATTAGGCCAGTATTACTACTGACAACCAGGGGTGGCATTACATATAAAATCAGAGCAAACAGTTTGCAATGCAACCTCATATTCATTGTTTAATTTCAAATGTGCTGGAGGACAGGACCAAAACTGTAGAAAAATACAAAACACACTGACCCCCCCCTTAACCCTCTATCACATTAATTATGATAGAACCTTGGAAGAAAATATTTATTTTAAAAAATTGGGGGACATTGCCAAACGGCAACAGCAATGAAAATCATCAAAAAATCTAATTTTCTTAGAAATTATGAGGTTTTTTTATAGTCAGATCAATTCTTCTGGATTGAATTGATGGTCAAATAAAGGTTAATTATTAATATTATTTTTTATAATCATTTGATCATTTTTGTTTCAATAATTCCCAGAAAAGTGACAACAAGCAGCATTAAACTTGACATTTTTAACCTTTTTTTCTTAAAAATATTCATTTTTTTCTAGTCTAACCTATTTATTTATGGATGTTATTGATATTATAAAATGTTAACACTTACGAACTTATATAATTGGCTTTTGAGCACTTGTTTTTAAATATTTCACATAAAATCAACAATGTACAACAGTGTCACTGGATACTATAAGGTAAATACTGTACATAAAACAATCTCACTTTCATAGTACCTTAAACTGAATATTACTGTATGTGGACTTAACTCCTTGTGAAAGTCTATGAAGCAGTTTTTCTTTGCATTGAAACAAAGGTACACTGCACACTTGGAGCACTTCACTCTGACAATACTCATACAGGCAGAGTATTTGCATCTCCCTTTAGCAGTCATCATCACAGGCCAGAGGTCTGTCCAGTCGCACTGGGTCTGAAGGCCTCAAGCTCACAAGTTCTCTTTGATGCTTTTTTGTAGGTCCTGCTGAAGGTGATGGCCTTTCCCTTCGCTTGTTGCTGCTTTTCTTCTCCATGCAGAGACAATGTGCAACATCTGTCTTGAAGCCTAGTAGACTCAGCTGGCTCTTCTCTGGAACCTCCAGGTCTCTACAATCGCGGTGGTAGAGGAGCCATGCTTCTACCATGGTAAAATCCATCATGCGGAAAACAATCCGATGGTACCATTTCTTCAATCTTATTTTGGTCCGGTAGAGCACAATCAGTGAATCTAAGAGATCCACCCATGCTTTTTTTGTAGATGGTGACAATATTTGGACATGTCACCTCAACAGCCTCTTTTTCATTTTGTCCCACCTCTGCACTGGTTTGATTAGGTTGGCTGCTGCACAAGTACTCAGTAGGGTGACTGTACGATTGTCAAACCATTTCATGGCTTTGATGTTCACACCATCATGTGTAGCCTCTTTTTCATCATATATGCCACGTCCTTTGGCGTTCATCAGTTTGTCATCCATGAAGGTGCATCCAGCAAGACGATTTTGTCATACAGTTCCAACACTGTGGATCATCACCTTCTCAAGGATCGCTTGCAGATCAATGCCACAGAAGCAGTTGTCAAAGAAGATTTTGTGGGACATGTTGACAGGAATGATGGAGGCAAGCTGCAGCACAATGTTTCCACTTGCTCCAATGTCTGGAGCCCCATCCATTGGAGGAATTGACCCTGTGTAGAAGTCAAAGCTGTACACATTTTGGTCAGACGGTACAAAGAACTTGTACGCCCAGCATTTGGGTTTCTTGGGGTTGTATTGTTTAAGCCTGCTCTTGCTCTTAAAAGGTACAACTTGTTCATCCACACAAAGGTTTTCATCCATCGGAATGCTCTTGAAGCTAGTCAGAAGTGAGGACAGCAAAGGCCTCACTTTCAAAAGCTTGTCATATCCAGGCTGTCCTGCCAGAACTTGTTTGTCATTATTTGCTAAATGAAGGAAGAGTTTGATTGCCTCCCAGCGTTGCAGTGACATTGCATTTGCAACAAAAGCAACTCTGGTCTTGGTGCCCCAAAACATGCGGGTCTGTGTCTGCTTACTCTGAACCATCAGACTCTCCCTCACTGTTTCCATCAATGGTGCAATCAATGTCACTGTCCATCACTAAAGCCTAGCTCCTCACTGTCGTTTTGAGGAAGAGCCAATTTGGCCCTTTTCTGTTTTCCCTTTCCATAGAACAAAGTTGTGTTCATGTTCTACACAAAATAAATATAAAACATGATTATATTATCCATGCACACACAATATTATGTTATTATAATGATAATTGATGCTAACATAGCTTAATATAAATCAATGGCAAACTGAGGTACTGCAGTTCCATTGTCGCACGTTGTTGCCATTTGGCAACATTGCTATTTGATCAATTTTATATTCAAAAATATAATGAAAACTTGAATGACTGAATATAAACAATAACTTTTTTTGGATGAGAAATGTGCAGAAATGTATTTATTAGAACAATTAGTGGAGCACTTCTGCAGGTTCTTCCATGCGGCTACATGTGTGGGAAAGAGAGTCACTGAGGGACTGAGGGATTTCCTGCCATGTGACCTTACCAAAGCACATCATTGGCTACCTTAAAGTCCCTCCTTCTGTATAAAAGGATTGTGATGTCATTTAGTTTTCCTGAGGAGCAAGGAAGTGAAGGAAAATGACATGTTGCCAATGGGTAACATTATGTGATAGAGGGTTAAATCTGTGACTGTCCCCCCAATCAGAGCAGTTGAGAACTGTGGGTGGTGCAAATAATTCTGGACCTGACTGTATTTTCCTTTATTACTGTTTTATACAATTTTACAGCCTATATTATACCATTATATATCATTATATAAAATGTTATGAAGCAACACTTGTTTTTCTTGCAAGAATTGTTACCAATAAACAAAGTTATTATTTGGTCCAAGCACCGATAAAACCTCAAAGCTCGTCATACTTTATAAGCTTATAGAGGCCAACACTTTGTATAATACCTGTTCATATGTCCCCAATGGATCACATGGTGGTGCTACAACAGACATCTGAAAATGCAGATTTCAACAGCATTTGACATATAGTAATTTCATGTTTCATTTGGTGCTGCTGGCTCGAGTGTTCTGCTGGGCTGTCCCAATTTTGCATTTATCAATTTTGCAATTTTGTTTTTCCACAGTAACTACATGTTGTCCGCACAACCACCACCAGCTAGCAAATGTGAGCACTCTATAGCAGTCTGAAATACTTGCAAGGTTCCAACAGTGGGAGGCAGAGTGTCCCTTTTCAAGGAGATAAAAAGAGCTTGTTTTATAGAGCTTAAACATCTACATCTGGAAGTAAATACC
The DNA here is from genome assembly GCF_963514075.1 of Conger conger. Lineage (NCBI taxonomy): Eukaryota > Metazoa > Chordata > Actinopteri > Anguilliformes > Congridae > Conger > Conger conger. The sequence continues at coordinate 47,033,678 of NC_083760.1, forward strand.
AAATTTTCGCCATAGGCAATTTGACTTGGAGGCAATGTGTATTAACACAGAATATACACCAATGAGCCAAAACATTATGACTGTTGGTCCTTCCCATCCCGTCAATACATCTCCTGTCGAGGCAAGGACTCTACAAGAAGGTGCCCTCTGGTATCTGGCACCTGGACGTTAGCAGCAGATCCTTTAAATCCAATAAGTTACGAAGTGGAGGCGCCATGGATCTGACTTTTTGGTCAGGCAGGGGGCATTATCCTGCTGAAAGAGGCCACTGCCATTGGGGGAATACCGTTTCCATGAAGGGGTGTACCTGGTTCACAACAGTGTTTAGGTAGGTGGCACATTTCAAATTGAAGTCCACATGAATACCCGGACCAGGCTTTCCCAGCAGAACATTACCCAGAGAATCACACTCCCTCCCCCATCACACTCTCTACATGCTCGTTTTCTTCCCACAGTGCATCCCGGTGCCTTCTCTTCCCCAGGTAAACGGCATTCATGTACCCGGCCATCCACGTTATGTAATAGAAAATGGGACTCATTGGACCAGGCAACCTCATTCCGTTGCTCCAAGGTCAAGTTGCAATGCTCACATTGTAGGCACTTTCAACGGTGGACAGGGGTTAACAAGGGCACCCTGACCGGTCTGTGGCTACGCAGCTCCATACACAGCAGTGTCCAATGCAGTGTGTTCTGACATATTCCTGCTATAACCATTATTCAAATTTTCAGTGACTTGTGCCACAGTAGCCCTTCTGTCGGTTTGGACCAGATGGAATAGCGATCGTTGCCCTCGTGCATTGATGAGCCTTGGGCACTCACCAGTTTGTGGCTTGTCCCTCCTTGGACCACTGTTGATAGGTACGCACCACTGCTGACCGCGAGCACCCTACAAGCCTTGCCATTTCGGAGATGCTCTGACCCAGTCGTCTGGCCATAATAATTTGGCCCTTCAAAGTTTCTCAGGTCTTTACACCTGCCCATTTCTCCCGCATGCAACTTGTTGAACTTTATTATATCATATTTTTTAAATTGACTCACTTTATGGTGCACTTGGAACACAAATTGTATTTGTGCTGTGGCCAATGGCCACCAAAAACATGCGTGAGACAAGTTATTGTCCTTACCAGCTTGTGTTACCTGCATACAATCCAAAATGTATTTTAATGGATAAGAGTTTCTCTTAAATTTGTATTAGAGACATTTTCATGTTGGTGGATTTGACCTATTTTACCATTATTTAACCAGGACACCTGAGAACCCCCTGTGAATCAATATGGGTAAGGAATTCATGGTATTGTACAGTCAGGTGGATGTAGGGGATGATTAAGTATCCAGACAGTAGACAGACAGTTTCTGTGGGAATTTGATCAGGACATTGGGATTATCACCCCTATTCTTTTGAAAAGTACTAAGGGCTCGTTAATGACCACAGGGAGTCAAGACCTTTGTTAAACACCTCATTCAAAGGATATCAACTTCTCCTCCCATCCTTATAACAATCTCCTTGACAGAAAAAGGGGGCAGGCTCCTAAAAGTTAAGTTTGTATGATCACTTAACAAAATACCCAGCAAGTGTGGATGCTGTGGATGTCAGACCAACGGTGAATTCACTGCTATTTTCTCACAATTTGAGTGCCTAATTTGTGTGTTTGTGCTCTGTTCCAACTCTCTTTCGGGAGAGGGCCGCTTCTGCATGAATTACAAGAGGGGGCTGTCTGTGTGCAATGAGATACAGAGGTCAGGTCAACTGAGTCTCATTCCATCCCTGGCCAGTGTTGTGGCCAATTACTAGCCACCCTGTGAGGCTGCTGTCCATAGCTGACACCATGTCAATGCCAGACTGTGGGCCCTTCCACACACTAAACTATTTACAGCCTAAACAGTGTCCGTGTTTTCATTTTGGCTTAGGTTTATCAAAATAGATTTCAACTTAAAAGTCATTCAAGGCTAACTCCTGTATCTGATGTGACTTCTGGAGCATAAGAAAGTGCTGATAGTTTACCTAATAGCACTCAATATAACAAAGTTGAAAATGAGCTCCTTTTGCAACCTTGAGTTAGTTTGCTTTTTTTCCCCAGAGTGAATTATGAAGTTCAATTATTGTGACAATGATGCAAATATGTCAACCCTACTGAATGGCAAAGAGATGGATTAGTAGTCAGAATAAGAAGTTACCATTTCACTATACATTGCAGTGTCCAATCCGTCTATATAATTTCAAATCTTGTAGTTGGGGAAATCGACTTTCAATGCCTGAGCAAAAGAATGAAGCTTTTTTGTCTTGTAAAGCAATCCACCCAGTGCTTGCTCTCTTTTTGCTGTTGTCTGAAGCATCAGGGGATTGAGTTAAATGGATTAATTACCTTTCAGCCCCAAAAGAAATACGAATCTTGTCTTTATCTCCTTTAATTTCAATGACTCACAGGGAGCTTTTGAAGTGCACATATCCCTCTAATGACATAATCACCTAATTAGGTGATTTTCAAATGCAATCATGACATAAGTAGAGGGTTAATTTCCCTCCCCATTCTCCTCAATGTTGGAGAAGAACAGTGTAGCTCTCTAGTCAAGAACTGTATAGGACAAGAAAAAAGGATTTTGATGATGAGATGTTAAGATTAAAGAAGAAGGAATTCCTGGTATGGAATTATTTTTGGAACCTGCACCATGCTATTACATATCACATACAAGTGAAAACAAAAGTAAATATTAAACCATCAAAAAAATAAATACAGTCGGTCAGTTCTACCAGAAGCAACACTGATGCGAAGGATAATTAATCATTTCCAATTTCGCTTGTACTTGCACATCTAAATCATCTCAAATGGACAAAAAGAGTCCAAATTGAAGTAAAACTTTAATGAATGTTCACCACTGAAATATACTTGAAGGGATAGTTCAGCTTCTGTTTTTGATTGGCTCAGACAGTTTCTGTGTACGATGAAGGATAGTTACAGAAGTTTCTGACAACCTGTCAGCTTTACAATGGCTGAGATAGGGGGTATTTAGGGGTGTACGGTCTAAAGAAAGAAAATACAGTATATTTCAGGTAACTCAAAACAGAATGTACAGTGACGTTCTGCTTCCAGTGGTTTATCATATGTATATTATACAATTATTATTCAAAAAATCATATTTCATCTTATCTGGTTGGAAATATGTAACAAGGAAACATAATATAAAACCGGATAGCTTATAATTCTGAATAAACTTGTGAATTGTGAATGACATGCTTTAGACCACAAATCTCCTAATGCTATACCAGCCATCATAAAGCCTTCAAAATCTACTGTAAATATTTAAGATATCCTTCACTGTGCACTCAAAAATGTAAAGTACACTGTGCTGAATGGAATAGCCAAGGAATGGATAAGTGTGCTGAAATTCTGTGTTTCTATAACTACGTTCTCTGTTTTGTGTTTTATTTTTTTTGCATATTGTGGCTGTACCCTAATGTTGCACATATTTTTCCCTTAGTTCCCTTATAATAAAAGAAAACCACTATAATTTTTTAAATTAAGATGCTGAAATTGGTTACAGGTTAAATCAAATACAGGTTAAATTATACCAAGTCTATTCTTAATAATTCCAACAAAAATGTTAAACAATATTTAAACAATGCGATGGTTATACGTTAAATATGCATACATCTTGCTGTGCCCGGAAGGGATTATTGGGGTGCTGTCCACCAGGTGGCAGCACCGGTCCTTCATGCAGGTATGGCCACAGCTGTGATTCATTGCAATCACTATAGCTGTGCCAGTTACCTCATTATATGTACATAAGTGGCCTGGTTTTCAGACCTACGAGGGAGATTGGGGGAGCTGGTTTGTGAGAACGCTTACATTATTACTTATTCAGGGTATATCTGCTTGCCTATGTACTAAATTACAAAAACAAAATGTCATGCAAAATATATTTACTAGAAGATTGGATTGGAGTTGTGTTCTTATTCACTGAACAATTCTTTCTGCGCTGCATCCATGATTACAATAACTGTCCCTTTGCCTGTCAACATAGAGATTTATAAAACTGATGTGATTTTCAAAAACCCACAGAGCATCATCTGCATTTTCCAGACAACAGCTACCAAATGAAGATTTCCTTTTCTGCTGTGCTAAGGTGACAGAGAAGATATGTGCCCCTCATTGACTCTGAATGCAGGTCCACTGACCACAAACACTTGCACACGCATGGAGGGTCTAATATCGGATGTGACACAAGGAAGATCTCCTTTGTAACTGTTGCCGAGGCTTTGGAGGAAACAATTGGTCATCGCTCCACAGTGACGGGGCGTGTGGTGTAGCTTCTTTCTGTTGCTGATCACGAGAAAAGGGGAAACCAAATAATGAAATGTAAGCCTCGGTGGAGAGAAAAGGGACTAGCTTTCTGCTCGGCTACCCTTCCTAAAGGCACCTGCTCAGCCGTGCGAGGTCCGGGCTGAAAAAAGGGTGGGAACGGTGGAGACCATCAAAATGGGACCACTAGTCCCCTGAATGCACCACCTAGCAAACACAGTCAGTTGTCAAGGGCCGGCAAGCCCGCCATGTACCCCTCGAGTGTCACCTGAAAGGGTTGGGGCTGTTAGCATGTTTTCTGTTCCAATGACACGCCTCACGCCCCAAAACCCCATTGACTGCCTTCAGCATGAGAACCATGAGCAGAGCAAGAGGAGGTACACAGGATGAACAAAATAAAGGCCAAAGAAAGTGTTTAAAAAAAGATTGCGTCTCTGTCGGGGTGCCGTGAGGTCAAACAGGTCGTAATACATACAGGACCAGAGGGCCCGTTCAAACGTCGAGACTCTCAGGACAGTGCTGTGAGGGACTGCAAGTTTATCTCTCTTTCAAATGATCTGTGACATATGACTTCACTTCCTTATAGACAACAATATTAAAGTTTTGAAACGGTTTATCTGATCACAAAAGGAATTTGAACAATGTGCTCCGCTGATAAGCATCACTGAAAATTACTCACATATAAGGTTCAGAATGTTGGAGAAAATGTTAAAACTGTTGAAAGATACATGCATGGATAGTTGAAATGAGAAACCGTTTTTTGATGTCAAGAGAGGCATTCATTAAAAAGTTATCCATATATAGGGGATCATGCATTTTTAAGCCCTTTCATTCTGTATAATATCTGCTCAGCAAATAAATGCAATCCCAGTGTGAACCTTTGCCCTCTTTTTCACTGGTGCAATAAAAGGCAGCAATTTCCCATTGTACTGTACATTATGAAATATTCTTCTGCAAATGTACAAAGAAGTGTTTAAAGTGTGTCTCATCTAGTGTGTGCCATATTATTTTGATTGTTTTAACCAATCAAAATACATACAATGCTATGTTCATGTGCTATCAGTAAATCTACAACCATTATTGCACAAATAGCTCTTTTCCAATTTTCTGGTGTAGCCATAAACTGAAAAGTTATTAAGTAACTTATTTCTTGTAAAACAATCCAGAATGGCCACACCAAAATAATCACACATGGTGAAATGTTTACATTGCATGCAATTTCAGTTCAATGCAAATTTTAACTTTTGAAAAAAAGTTTTACCATGTAAACCACATAAAGTTTTGTTCATATGAGAACCAATACTCAAATAATTCTGCTACTTCATTCTAGCGTTAAGTTACAGCATATGAGAGGTATGTATGCTCTGAAGCAATGCAACATTTGATGTACATCAACTGCCCGTTCTACCCCTCCAAAGTAAATCCCTCAGTTCTTACTTTAGTAAGCCATTCCATTGTCTTGAATTAAAGAATAAATATAACATATGATTAAATGTTTTCTTTCCTTTAAATCAACAATTCATATGGAGTCATTTTACTGCTGTGAACAGGATCAATGGCATTGTAATTATTTAATCGTACATTATACATTTCTTTTGTTTGAGCAACCATACATATCACATTATTTCACTGCTGGGAATGGGATCATAGCATTGATGTTCCCTGGTTTTACTTTGTTTGCTTAAACTTCAATACATTATTGTCAGTATTTTTAGTTACAACACCGCGTGTTTAAATTATTTAGCTACAGGTTTAATGGGAAATTAAAACTTGGCCATAATAGGCCATGTTTAATTGACAGAAGAAAATTCAAATTGTTTTTTTGTTGTTTTGGTTTTGTATCGTCATTTTGTGCACAGCATTATACCATTGTCTTCAGCTGGGACTAGATTCAGCTGTACATTATGCTGATACAGTATGGAACACATTTGTTGGCTAAATGGTTTTAAGTCCTCAAGGGTCCAAGGTATCAAATGAGCCTGAAAGCACTGCTGCTGTCAGATATGCAGTAGAAACTACATTAATTATTTCTCCTGAATATTTTTCTACAGAGATTTGTCAGGCAAACGCATTACATAACTCAACTCTGGAAACTTTTTACCTTACAATCTACTTCGTTGATCATCTAACACATTTTGGTAATTTTCTGGCCAGAGCCATTTGGCAACTTTTTAATAAATGATCAATTTGACTTTATTTTCCTTGTGGCTGTTCTTATCCAAATTATGTACATGACTTAGAATTGTAGAAGTCATACACCAAGTGGTGCTGTTGTAGTGAGCCTTTATTACAAATTGAAAACAAACCTGAACTTCCACTCGCAAGTAACCTTTTGGCTAAAACCACCCCCCTCCCATTTTAGCCAATATCAAGAATGACAAATCCAATGGGGCTAATGTGTTGAATATATAAAGGTTATTTAAACAAGGTTTGAGCAAAATTGGAGTGGTCAACTCCCACAACTCTGGTTGTTTTTTCACGGAATGACCAAGCTACATATCCAGATCATCATTTTCCATTGCAGCCATAGACTACGGAACTTGACAGTATGCACTTTGCAATGCACACGGATCTATATAGGAATAAAAACAGCTAATTATTGTTTGGCTATGAATGAATTCGGTTTTAAAACACCCACTCACAGCATAATCATTTGCCACCAGCACCGCACACTTCGAGCTACACACACAAACATTCTGTAGCCACGGCAAGTGCGCCCATGCCCTGTCCCCAGAGCCGGCCCTGGGCATATGTGAACTAGGCTCTTGTGAAGGGAGGCAAATGGCCGGCGAGGACGACTTGGCACGTGCACTTTTTCTTTCCATGTAATGTGCTAGGTAATGTAGTGTGGTTATTTTCTCAAAAAACGCAGCTGAACCAATGCAGAATTCATTAGGGTACAGCACCCCGTCTATAGGCTTTTGGTTCATTCCAAGTAGTCGCCTCTCCTTTAAAGCAACAGTACTGCAATGTTGCTATGAATTTGTTTCAATACCCCACAACCCCAAACTACAAATACAGTAAGTAACAGAAATACATATATGTAACTTCAACAGTTCATGTGTAACTTCATTAACTGGCAATGCTGAGATTATATTTATTTGAGGAAACCAAAATGAATGTGTTTTCAAGATATTTTCTATTGTAAAATCAGTATGTATTGTGGTAACCCGCTAGTGGAGAGAGAGAGAGAGAGAGCAAAAGGTGTGAACAAAAATGATTTTTATTGTTCGTGGTGTTTTTCAGACACCTTTCAACTGTCCAGAACAAAAATTTAGGGTCCTTTCAAAAAATAAAAATCATCGGCCAAAAAATTAGGAACACCGGAAAAAAAAGGAAAAAAACCAAAAAAAGAATCCACGTGACAGCGTTCGTCCGTCTAGGTCCGTGGCTGGTCCGCTCCTGGCCTCTGTATTTCCCCCTCGGTAGTCCGCTTGTCCGCCCTCCTTAGGGGATTCTGTCTGAATTTAGAGCGGGAGAGGTTAGCTGGTTTTACAGCATGAGAGATATGCTCACGTGAGGCTCCGAGTTAAGTTTCGGTCGCGGGGTTTCTCCCGGAATTCCACCCCGTTTTCCCCGTGGTGGCTCGTTCGGCTTTAGGCTGCACTCTTCAGTCAAGCACGGGCTGCACAGCTCTCCGCCTCCGTCGTCAGCCCCGCTCTGTTCTCCAGCCCGGCTTTTTATAGCGTGCTGCTCTCCTCTCTCATTCGGCTCAGCTGTGCCTGTTCACTGAAAATTAGTTTAGAGGTTGGCATTCCGCACGCGCCTCGCCCCGGTCGGTGGTGCTGGCCATGGTGCTGACTCTTCCTCCCGGCTCTCTCCAAGGTGCGGCTCTATTTAAAATGGACATAGGGAAATATTCGCCGTCAAGTACTTTACCCAGCTCCTGACGTCGGCGTCCTCGCCCTTCCACTCCAGTGGGGTATCGATCCCTGATCGGGCCACCACATCTCCTCCCCCTCAGCTCCAAGCCCTCGGCGGGAGCGTCACCCCAGAGGCACTCGTTCATCCGGGACAGGGCGTCCGCGTTACCCTGGAGTCTTCCCGCTCGGTGCTCCACCCTAAATTTAAAATTCTGCATTTCCAGGAACCACCGGGTCACCCGGGCATTAGTGTCTTTACACCGGTACATCCATTTTAGGGGCGCGTGGTCTGTTACGAGGATAAACTCTCGTCCTAGGAGGTAATACTTTAGTTTACCCACCGCCCATCTGATGGCCAGGCACTCCTTCTCCACTGTGCTGTAGTTCTTCTCATGACTGAGTAGTTTTCGGCTGATGTAGGTGATGGGGTGCTCGGTGCCGTCTTGGATTTGCGACAGGACCACTCCCAGTCCTGTCTCTGAGGCGTCCGTCTGCAACACAAATTGCTGTGAAAAATTAGGGGTGGTTAGTACGGGTTCGTGCCCCAGGGCGGCTCTCAGGTCCCGGAAGGCTCGGTCTGCGTCCTCAGACCACTTCACGGTGTGGGTTCGGTCTTTCTTGGTTAGGTCGTGTAGGGGGGCCGCTCTGGTTGCAAAGTCCGGGATAAACTGGCGGTAGTACCCCACTAACCCCAGGAACGTGCGGACTTGCCTTTTTGTCGTGGGTCGGGGCCAGAGTGTGATCCCGTCCACCTTCTGGCTCTGGGGTCGCACGCATCCTCGTCCCACTGTGTGGCCCAGGTAGTCGGCCTCCTCGAGGCCCAGGCGACACTTAGCAGGGTTCGCGGTTAGCCTAGCCTCCCGTAGCGCCCCCAGCACGGCCTCCAGCCTCCTCAGGTGGCTCTACCAATTGGCACTGTGAATCACGATGTCGTCTAGGTAGGCGGCGGCATACCCCCTGTGTGGCCTCTTGTCCATCAGCCGTTGGAAGGTGGCGGGGGCTCCATGGACTCCGAAGGGCAGGACACGGTACTGGAACAGGCCGTCCGGAGTGGCGAAGGCTGTCTTCTCCCTCGCCTGGGGGGTGAGGGGGACCTGCCAGTACCCCCGGGTGAGGTCCAGGGTGCTGATGTAGCAGGCCGGCCCCAGCCGCTCAATCAGCTCGTCTACTCGGGGCATGGGGTAGGCGTCATATTTAGAGATTTCGTTTAGCCGGCGGAAGTCATTACAGAAGCGCCAACTTCCGTCTGGTTTTGGCACTAGTACGACTGGGCTAGACCAGGCACTCTGGGACTCCTCGATCACCCCCAGTTCCAGCATCCTCGCCACCTCCTCCTGGATGGCCTGCCTCCTAGCCTCCGGGATCCGGTAGGGCCGCAGCCGAACTTTCTGCCCGGGCACCGTGACGATGTCATGCTGGACCGACGTGGTCCGGCCTGGGAGGTGGGAGAACACGTCACGGTGTCGGCTTACCAGTTCCCGGAGGTCTTGGCGCTGTCGGTCAGTCAGCAGATCCCCGGTGGTCACTTCGGGGGTTCCGGTGGCGCCACCTGTTGCTAGACAGAGGGGAGCAGAGTCGTGTACGGGTTCGTGCCATTTCTTTAAAAGGTTAACATGATACCTTTGGAGGGTATGTCTCCTCCCCACCTGTCTTACGGTGTAGTTTACTGGGCCTGCTTTGGCCACCACCTCATAGGGGCCATGCCATTTGGCCAGGAATTTGCATTCACTCGTGGGGATAAGGACCATTACCTTGTCCCTGGGTTGGAACTCACGAACCTGGGCATTCCGGTTATACAGCCGGGCCTGCTCTGCCTGGGCCTGACTCATGTGCTCCCGGACCATTGGGCAGATCTTTGCCATTCGTTGGTCCATGGCCTCCACATGCTCCACCAGGGAGCACTGTCAGGATGGCTGCTGCTCCCAGGCTTCCTTCGCGAGGTCCAGGAGTCCTCGTGGCCGCCTCCCGTAGAGCAGCTCGAAGGGGGCGTACCCCGTGGATGCCTGGGGAACCTCACGAATGGAGAACATTAGGTAGGGTAGTAAGTGGTCCCAGTCCTTACCATCCGTTCTCAGCTGCTTGACCTGGAGTAGGCGGCACATCTCCTTCATCACCCCAGACATAAAGCAGGAACCCTGGTCGGTCAGGACCTCTTCGGCAATACCTACACGGCTGAACAGTTGGAAAAGCTCCTTCGCTACGCTTTTCCCGGTCGCGGCCCGTAGTGGCACAGCCTCAGGGTAGCGGGTGGCGTAGTCCACTATCACCAGGATGTAACGGTGGCCCCGGCTAGACTTGGGTAGGGGTCCAACTATGTCCATGGCTATCCGGCGAAATGGCACGTCTATAATGGGGAGGGGTATAAGGGGGTTACGATACGTCACCCTTGGGCTGTGGAGTTGGCACACAGCGCACTGTCGGCAGTAGTCCTCCACGGCTCTCTTGATTCCTGGCCAGTAAAATCGGGTCAGGATCCGTTCCAGCGTCTTCTCACGCCCCAGGTGCGCCCCCAACAGGTGGGTGTGGGCGAGGTACAGCACCTTGGAGGTGTGAGTCCGGGGTACAAGGAGCTGGTCCACTAGTTCGTCTTTAATTTTACAGACCCTATAGAGGAAGCCATTTTGCACTTTAAAATAAGGTAATGCCGGCCTACTCACCCCACCTTGTGGGACGCCCTCAATGCGGGCCACGGTTTTCCAGGCCTGGGCGAGGAGGGGGTCTTGCAGCTGGGCGGAGCCAAACTCGGTTGGGGCCCTTTCTGACCCCGGCTGGAACTCTGAAAAGTCCCCGGTGTTACCACTCTCGGCCACCAGGGGTTGCGGTGGGCTTGGCCCCTCTGGGGCTGTATCTGTGGTCCCCATGGACGGTCGCGCCGTCCGTCTTCCTCCTGCTTGGGGTGGGGTCTCCTCTCCATCACTCTCCCCGGAAGGGGCTGCCCAAACCGGGTGCGGTTCCCGGTGGCCCTGACGGCGGGGTCGGGGGGTGGCAGTTGCCCTCTCCGGGGTCGGCCCCTCATTCCAGTACTTGAGGAACAGGGGACAGTCCCGTCCCAACAGCACAGCCACGGGTAAATCTTCCACCACGCCCACCTTCCCGGTGAAGTGCCCCCTAGGGGTGGTGATGGTTACCTCGGTGGTGGGGTAGTGTCGCACATCACCATGGATGCATGTGACGGCGATTGTTGCACCCCGTCTCTCTCCAGCTAGGGCAGCCCTCACCAGGGTAATGGCGCTCCCGGAGTCCAGTAGGGCCTCAGCGTCTTGGCCCTGCTGGGCCCGGGCTGGCAGGCTGTAGCCATACTGGGCTAGGATCGTGGTCTTCAGGGTGGGGTAGTCATGGGCTTCAGCGGGGGATAGGCCTCTGTAGGCTTTCTGGGCCTCACCGCTAAGGAATGGCGCCAGGATGGAGCCCCAGGCATCTTGGGGCCATTTCTCCAGATGCGCCGCCCGCTCAAACGTCTCGAGATACGCCTCAACCTCGTCATCCGCCGTCTGTTTGAGGAGCACATCCTTCGGAGCTCGGTGGGGTGCCGTTTTCTGGCACAGTTCGGCCATGGCCTTCTGCAGGGCGCCTTGGGAGCGCAGCAGGGCTGTTAGGGCCTCCTCCATGGTTGGGGTTGGGTTGCTGGATTCCCTCACGTCGGGCTCTCTCTGTAGCGGGGTTCACCGTGCCCGCATTCTCCACCATATGTGGTAACCCGCTAGTGGAGAGAGAGAGAGAGAGAGCAAAAGGTGTGAACAAAAATGATTTTTATTGTTCGTGGTGTTTTTCAGACACCTTTCAACTGTCCAGAACAAAAATTTAGGGTCCTTTCAAAAAATAAAAATCATCGGCCAAAAAATTAGGAACACCGGAAAAAAAAGGAAAAAAACCAAAAAAAGAACCGGCATCCACGTGACAGCGTTCGTCCGTCTAGGTCCGTGGCTGGTCCGCTCCTGGCCTCCGTATTTCCCCCTCGGTAGTCCGCTTGTCCGCCCTCCTTAGGGGATTCTGTCTGAATTTAGAGCGGGAGAGGTTAGCTGGTTTAACAGCATGAGAGATACGCTCACGTGAGGCTCCGAGTTAAGTTTCGGTCGCGGGGTTTCTCCCGGAATTCCACCCCGTTTTCCCCGTGGTGGCTCGTTCGGCTTTAGGCTGCACTCTTCAGTCAAGCACGGGCTGCACAGCTCTCCGCCTCCGTCGTCAGCCCCGCTCTGTTCTGCAGCCCGGCTTTTTATAGCGTGCTGCTCTCCTCTCTCATTAGGCTCAGCTGTGCCTGTTCACTGAAAATTAGTTTAGAGGTTGGCATTCCGCACGCGCCTCGCCCCGGTGGTGCTGGCCATGGTGCTGACTCTTCCTCCCGGCTCTCTCCAAGGTGCGGCTCTATTTAAAACGGACATAGGGAAATATTCGCCGTCAAGTACTTTACCCAGCTCCTGACGTCGGCGTCCTCGCCGTTCCACTCCAGTGGGGTATCGATCCCTGATCGGGCCACCACAGTATTTATTTACTATTTTTTTAATGTTATATCCCATATTCTGCCATTTACCTAAACTCTCCTACACTTTAGTTATAACAGCATTTCAACATTTAAAGCTATTTAAAACTCAGCCTGTGTTACCATCATAGGGGAAGAAACAAATAAAAGGAAAATGGAATTTGATTTGTCAGGTGAATATTTTCATAAACCAGGTAAACAACTGGTCCAGAACTTCCACCCACATTTTTTGGAGTTCAATCTCAGTGATATTTGTGAACAACAGGGAATGACTTATTTTCTTCTTAAGTAGTTTATCTGAAATATTTTTCAAACCACAACATTTTGATAGACTAAATTATAACCCCTGGGATATTTGGTATGCATTATTGACAGCAATGTCCCTTTCTCTTAATTATTATTGCACCAAAAATAGAAAATAGAAAAACTATATTCCAATCTTATACTAAATAAACCATTTTCTACGCTTAATGTGTTGGATATGAAACTTTGATGAGCAAGCTAACCACCAAGCTTATTGTAGAAGTTTTATAAAAATGTGTCTAAATGTGAGGTTTAAGCTTCTGGTACTGTTGTTGCAATTGGCTTAACAGTTGTTTTATTTTTCACTGCTATTCAGTTGAAAACACAAGCTTCCACAAGAGGGCCATTTGTGGTTGTCTGGCATGGGTGCTAATGTCTTTGTGTCAGGGCCTTGCTTTCCACTGCTCTATTGACCTGAAATATAGAGTCTCATCTTTCTAAGCAGATGTCTATCTAAAGCATCTGTTTGTATTAGTACTGTAATTGCTGTGATAATAAGTCCATTGATTCAGTATCTAAGAAAATGGTCAATAAGGACACCCTATTTGTCTTACTTTTCCTGACAGTTTGCCTTCTAGTCAAATAGACAGTGGCAGGATCAGCGCTGTTGACTGAGCTGGAAGAGAGGGACGCTTGCTGCAGAATGCCTGACCTGCTGGGGAGGTAGGAGGGATCCACGCGGAACAAACACGGGCAAACTGGTGGCCCCCAAAGCAGACAGCCCCCAGAGGAATAAATGTGTTGATTTGTTTACAGTGGCCTGTCTTTCCATAAACCGTTTCCATGTCACACGATCTATGCGGGCCCAGATGCCAATGTGGCATTTGCAGAGCTTGTGTATCGGCCATTTCCCAGCATTTAAACCATTTTCATTGAATTTTTGGGCGGCTGTCTGCCTTGAAGGAGGTAAAATTGTCTTTGCATAGATGCTGAAATCCACATGGCTCATTTCACACCATGCAGTGGTTTATTTACCTTCCTTGCAATTAATTTTAGTTATTGTCAAATTATTGTATGTTACAAACTTCAGTTCCAAATTTCAGGCTGAATCTATCTAATTTTATTTTTTTAATGAAACAAAGCAAAAGAGAAGTCCCCATTGAAGTGAATGAAACTGCTCAGTAAAATAATATATTTCAATTCTACTTGACACAATAAAGGTCTCATTTTAGTGAATTTAAGACTAATCCTGTCGGCTTGGGGCCAAGCAGCCCACTACATTATAAATAATTATTTAATCAACATTATCAATAATACTATCAATAGGAACAGTCTATTGAAGGAATTGCAGTAAACTGTAATACTTTAACCATGACGTATGTTCAGGGTTTTTGATGTTATAAAACTTTAATAGAGGATTTAATTTAATGTTTTTTAAACTTTTTTAAGCTCTGAAAGTGCCAGCATTGCAAAAATAGCCCCTGTCAAGCATTAAACAGTCAAGTAGGGTGAACAGGAGTACTCGTGTAGAATTTTTAAATCCTCCAGCTGAAAGGGTTAAAACATACAAAATGACATACAGATATTTTTGTACACATGAAATACCAAATAAAGTTTTTTGACTCATTGGTCTTCTGCTGCTGTAGCCTATCCAATTAAGAGGTTTGACACGTTGTGTGTTCAAGATTCTCTTCTGCATTTCACTTTTGTAATGTGTGGTTATTTGCGTTACTGTCACCTTCCTGTCAGCGTCAAACAGTCTGGCCTTTCTCCACTAACCTCTCATTACCAAGCGTTTTTGCCTGCAGAACTGCTGCTCATTGGATGTTTTTGTTTTTCGCACCATTCTCTGCAAACTCAAGAGACTGTTGTGAAAATCCCAGGAGATACTCAATCCACTTTGCCTGGCACCAACAATCATTCCACGGTCAAACTCACTTTTCTTCCCCATTCCGACATTTGGTCTGAAAAACAGCTAAACCCATTGACCATGTCTGCACGCTTTTATCCATTTAGTTTCTGCCACCTGATTGGCTGATTAAATATTTGTATTAACTCGCTGGTGTACAGGTTTACCTAATAAAGTGCTCAGTGAGTGTACATTCATGCAACAAGTATAGTGTGTCCAAGTCAGAATCTCTATTATCCTCAAAAAAGTAACCTATTTTTTGCATAATTAAATGCTTATGTTTTTATCTAGCTAATTCGTTCACTGTGTTATAATACACATGAATAGCACATGCAAGTATCAGTATAACTAAGCTGGAGGTCCATTAAGTCATTGAGGATTAGTGCTTAATTTTGAAGAAACACTGTTTGAATCCTTGAAAGGGGAACGTAAAACAATACAAACACAAAGGCTGCCAGGCAATATTTCAATCTGTCAGAGGGTAGAATGGCTGAATTATTTTCAGGCTGTCACACTGTCAAATTCAAGTTCATGGTATGCATGTCTCATTATGCAGAATTCTTCCAACCACCATAAATTAACCAAACTAAATGGCAGCTTAATAGTATCAATAAAGTGGTCAGATTTAGCCTTGGGAGGCATGGCTGCAGGATGTGGCAGTCTAACCCT
Organism: Conger conger; assembly: GCF_963514075.1. Taxonomy (NCBI): domain Eukaryota; kingdom Metazoa; phylum Chordata; class Actinopteri; order Anguilliformes; family Congridae; genus Conger; species Conger conger. The sequence continues at coordinate 47,049,137 of NC_083760.1, forward strand.
GCATAGCTTGCCTATTCCACTGACTGAAAGGACTGCAAACGCTCTAAACATCAAGATCAATACACAGGCCATTATCTTAGCAAAGGAGCCAGCAAATCACATTTACTTGGATTGTTAGGCTTATTATGACAAGCAGATGGCAGTCCTTGCAGTACAATGTAGAAAAAAAGGCATGACATCATTTCAAATTAAAATCAATATGCACTGTGCGTTTAACATCAGGATGGCAGGGTGCTTGTTCCTGCCATTAACAGATAGCAAGAAGCTGATCAGCAAAGCCAAGCCTTCTGCTCTACACAAAGCTCCTCAGGCTCAGCAGCTAGATGTCAATTTAATTTATTTGTTGCAGCCTTAGTGCTGCCCATTTATACATTTTGGTTTACACGATTTTCAAAGTACCTCATCTCCTTTAGCAGTGCAAATACAAGCAGATAGATATTATTTTATTGCACACTCTAATCATACAGTTTCATTATGAGGGACCATAGTGAAAAATTAGTTTTTTTAAATGACTGCAAATCAGACAGAAAATCAATCCGGAGTGTAATGCCTCACCCAATGAGACACTTTGTACCAGTGCTTTCCTTCTGGAAACTTCCTGTCGTTCTAAACCATCATTCTTGCATCACCAGAAACCACCAGAAACGTCAACCACTGTAAAGTCCATGGGTGTTTTATTACTCTGGATGAGTTGAGGTGATACGAGGGTAAGGCATGCTAAATTATAACCAAATGTGTGGGCTGGAAGCAGTGTACTATAACAAGTGGTGGTGGCGGGGGTCATGAGTAAACTGTTTTGTAATCACAGGAAGATCCAGAGTGATCCATAAAGACATTAACACTTCATTCTTCTTGCCATTACAGCAGATTTAGGAGGTGCACAAAAGCAATAACCCTGAGACAAATTTAGGGAATCAATTTGCCTCAGGTGACTGTGGGAGTAGCGAGGACCCCCGATGCAGTGTCTGAGGCATAATGAATGGCAGCGCAATGGAGGGATTCTCCGTCTGAGCCGAAACAAATGGCTGAAAGAATATCTGCTTAAAACTGTCAGGGCGCACCGCAAATGTGCCTGGGCCATTCTGCGCAACCTCCCCTCTGACCCCTTCACTCAGGGAGGGGGCGGGGGACCGTGTGCTGAATGGAAAGCCACGGACATGGGAAATTACATAGGTGCTGGAACGCAGTCTCCGTATCTGTCCGTTTCCATTCTCTCAGTTCACTCGGAAGCGCCGCCCGTTTCCCCCGGCTTTCTGTCCGGCCCATCACAAACCACAGGAATGCTGACCTGGAGAAAGCCACACAGAAATATTTTCTGTTAAATAAACATGAGTATCTTCTTCTCAGAGTATGTTTATAGACCATTATAAACACTGTTAGCACTGAATTAACACTGAGCATTTTACTTTGCAGTAATGCAAAGAAAGGCACACAGCAAAATATTTTCTGTTAAATAAATATGAGTATCTTCTTCTCAGAGTATGTTTATAGACAATTATAAACACTGTTAGCACTGAATTAGCATTTTACTTTGCAGTAATTGTACATATACAAAATATGTATGTGTCAATTATATTGTAACACATTAGTTTATTGCATTTGATAGAATATCATGCATTTCACAAGATTGCTCACCACTTCATGTGTGCTGAGGAGGAGCATGTGGCAGGAAAATGTATAAATGTGAGTATTTTAGCATTTCATTATGTATTTTAAGTTTCTGAAAAATACAAAATACAAAACTAAGAAAAAAAAATGAATGCAAAATAAAACAAATTGTGTATATTTAATAGGGTTAATCTTATGCATTCACTGAATGAATATTGTGTTTTAATGCAGTATGGTTTCATAATAAATATATGGTTCAAGCAAAAGGAGCGAGGACTGTAAACTTTTTAATTGATTTTGTAAATGCCATTCCCTTTTAAAGTGATGGCTTTACAATACAAATAGTCAGCTTAAAATTATGATTTTTACTATGAAGTCAAAACCAAGATTCTGTTTGGTTCTTGTGTCATAAATGTAATGATCCCCTCTGGCTCCTTTGCTACATCTTCAGCCCTTCTTCCTCCTCTTTTCACTGTAAGAGTTAATTGTTTCATTGGATTATTGTTTCTCGTTAGTGTCCTCGTGCCTGTGTATTTGTCATTGATTTCAGGTGTTCCCCTATGTATAGAGGTTCCTCAGTTCCCTTGCTTTGTGCTTGGTCTTTGTCTTGTCTTTCCTGATTAGACTTTAAGCCCCTTGTGTTCTTCAGTGTCTCTTGAGTTTCTCCAGTACCTCTCAAGGTTCCTCTAGCGCAGTGGTCACCAACCCTGTTCCTGGACATCTACTGTCCTGTAGGTTTTCACTCCAACCCTAACAAATCGCACCTCATTCAACAGCTTCAGATCTCAATGAGCTGCTGATTAGTAGAATCAGGTGTGCTAAATTATGGTTTAAGTGAAAACCTTCAGAACAGTAGGTCTCCAGGAACAGGGTTGGTGACCCCTGCTCTAGCATCTCCTGAGGTTCCTCTAGAGCAGGGGTGTCAAACTGAATCCCCAGGGGGCCGCAGTGTCTGCGGGTTTTTGTGGTTTCCTTTCAATCAGCTGCCAATTAAGGCCAATTAAGGCCTTGAGAACAAGGCGTGTGGATTCTTTAACCAATCAATGACTTGAATGAACCCAGAACACCCCAAAAACCAGCAGACACTACGGCCCTCCAGGACTGGAGTTTGGCACCTGTGCTCTAGAGCAGGGGTCGGCAACCCTGGTCCTGGAGAGCCGCAGGGTGTGCTGGCTTTCGTTGTTACTTGGCATTAATTGATCAATGAAAGCCGTTGATTGCACAGTTAACTCACCTCACCTGGTTTCTTGGGTCTGAATCGGTTGCTTATTTTAAGGTGGAGACGAAAGCCAGCACACCCTGCGGCTCTCCAGGACCAGGGTTGCTGACCCCTGCTCTAGAGTCTCCTGAGGTTCCTCCAATGCCACTCAACTTCCTCTAGTGCCCCTTGTTTTTCTTCCCTATGGTTTTTCTTCTTTTGTTTTGACATTAAATTGTTTGTTCACCCCACTACTGACTCCGCCTGCTTCTCCTGCACTTGTGTCCACACCACAGCTCTCCTCGTTACAATAAAATTATACCAAAACAGAAAAAACTATTATTATTTGATCTGACCCAGAGTGATCCTACATGATGTTTAAAACGGTTGTTTTGACATTAAATTGTAGGTGATTTTGTCCACCATTAACTTATAGTTTCTAAATCCATAATTGGTTTCAAATCAATTGGTTAAATATTCCACGATAATTAGTGACCTTTTCTCAAAGGGGATTCAAATTACTGTGAGCTAATACAGTGCAAATGATAAATCTTTCCATTGGTATGTGTTAATCACTATAAAAAAGTCATAGAGCTTAGCCCCAAAAGCACATTTTTTAACATTAATGCTTTACTTCTCATCAATATTAATAGGTGCCTTTAGTAAGATGGATGTATCTACTCTCACTTGCAGAAAAATAAGACATATCCTTCATATTGGTGTGGTCTACATGCTAATTCAGGGCGAGAGTGCATGATATTTTTATGGTTAACCGAGCAAATTTAAGTACAAAGGCATATGCTCTTGTTGACTTTTGATCATATGATACTTATAGTAAATAAGGGTATTACCATAACAAATTCAATGATTGAACATTTCAGTGGAGTTAATCAATTGTCATCTTGAATTGCAATGCATCCAAAACATGTTTTATCTATAATATATCCAGGTATGTAAAATACTTCTAAATTTGATCCACAAACTCTAATCAGGCTCCACAATAAACTGTTAAAAAAGATTATGAAAAAAACTTTAAGGTTCTGCTTGCAAACAAAAGTGAGTGAAACATTTATTTCTTCACAACAGTTTTGGCGATTATTGTATGCTGTGTTCATGAAGAAGAAAACCCCCAAATCACGAGTAATAGTCAGTTAAGTGTAAGGATAAATGTTGATTAAATTCAGGCCTGAATCCAGCCCTATGTATGTGCATTCCAGTAGAGAATGTTCCAGCAGTAAGTAAAGACAGAACTGTGTTTTGCTGATTTTATACAAAATATGTACTGTCAGAGCCGTGAAAAGGAAGGGGAGAGTCACATTGGCAAATATCGCCGGGATGAATTTGAAAGATCCTTTAGCCGATAACCATCTGGCCTGAACAGCAGAGGTGCTGAACTGCAGTTTTAAGCCGTCCCCTTCAACAGCTCCAAATGAAGCTTTGGAGGACACCCCTGAACAAAGGTTGAGTCGAGGGTGGAGGGAAGCCGAGGCGCCTCTGCAAAAGTTTAATTTATGATGGATGAGCCTGGGAAAGGGGTCACGCGGTGATAAATATGGGAGCTCTTGTCTGGGGAGGTCATCAATATCGCCACGGCTACTAACTTTCGATCTCTCTTCAAAATGGATACCTTCGATGTTGGAAAACTATCTTTCAGAGAATTGGGATTTATTCATCAAACAAGTCTAAGCACCCATCCGATTTTGTGAAAGGATGTCTGGAAATACAAGCAGTTATATAATTCCTGTCCGACATTGCACATTATATGCTTTTGTGCACCTCCTAAATCTGCTGTAATGGCAAGAAGAATGAAGTGTTAATGTCTTTATGGATCACTCTGGATCTTCCTGTGATTACAAAACAGTTTACTCATGACCCCCGCCACCACCACTTGTTATAGTACACTGCTTCCAGCCCACACATTTGGTCACAAACTATATTACCGTATGTAATGTAAAGTATTAGGTTCAACATTCTGTAGACGAGGAGACTATGGCTTATGTATTTTCTTTCTGAAATGTACTCTTATTTAATATGTTTAAATCACCATTCAGCTATATCAAAATAATGGGTATAGTTATGGTCACTTTTCTTGCCAGACAGATTGGCTCATATGAACTGGGCAATGTAATCCAGATTAAAAAATGTTTTACCTAATTTTAAGGCAGCTGGAAACAGAAAATACAGGCCGACAGGTTATTGAAAACTACACTCTAGTTCAGTGTGACCAGTGCCTCTTTGAACTAAGGGAAAGGAGGGCAGATAATTCCAACAAAGATAACAAAAATGGGCCATATTTTCCAGAATATTTCACACATCTACGTAGCTGGCCCTCCAGACCAAAAAATAATAGCAACATGTCTTCTAGTCTATCGATCTCTTTGCCAACTAATATGCAGATATATAATAGTATATGCCAGTATTGCATATACAGTACTGGCATTGGAATTGGAAACACTGTAGTTTATAGTTTAGTTCTGTTAACAGCAAGTTGGGTCAGGGGCAGGCTGTAGCTTAGTGGTTAAGGTAAATGACTGGGACCCACAAGGTTCGATCCCCGGTGTAGCCACAATAAGAGCTGCTCAGCTGTTGGGCCCTTGAGCAAGGCCCTTAACCCTGCATTGCTCCAGGGGAGGATTGTCTCCTGCTTAGTCTAATCAACTGTACGTCGCTCTAGATAAGAGCGTCTGCCAAAATGTCATTAACGTAAGATAGGAAGTGGTAGCTGTAATGAGCATTGCTTGTTTAAAACAAACAGTAGGGGAGACCTGGAGCAACACATTTACGTTTTCACTTAGGGTAATTATAAAAATATATATATATTAGAGAAACTATTTTTTAGAAAGAAGATACATCTCTTTGCTATGGCTATAGACCACCAGAACAGTTCAAGCAAATGACAATTACAGTTCAGTTGAAAGTAGCGGGACTGAAACAATTGCAACATGCCCTGACATCAAACAGCTCTGGGACATGTTTAAACAGCATCCAAAATTTTGGAAATATGCCTCATTTTAATAATAAGTCAAAGTTGGATCCAAGTTGTCTTACTGTTTACATTTTTCATCTGACGATTGTCCTGCAGATGTAGAATACATTGTCTGTACTAACTGCAGATGATAACATGAATACGTAATGGTTATTAACCGTAGAAGAAATGGATAAGATCGAGGGCTAAATAGGACCCAATAATTGCATGGTCTACGTCTCCATGTCGAATATATAACGTTCAAACATCATCAGTTAATCTAAAAATACTTTGGTGGAAAAAACATTACCTGCATGGTGCTAAAACACAGGTCTGTTAATAACTTAATGACATGTTCAGATTGTCCTGCCACTCACACATGAGAAGTTATAATAGACTAGGCTGATTGTGTGCACATTGCATGTGAAGGCCCAGGAATTAGAAACATGCCATAGACTGGGCTGAGACTCGGGCCTTAGACCTGGGTTTAGCATACAGGTGGCGAAAGGGTAAACTGCGGACCTCTGACCGGAAAATTGCAATAAGCTAAACCAAATGGAAATGAGCTGCTCGTACTTGACTGACACACTCCGAGCAGCGTCTCTCCTCCCACTTCGAGTCCCGAAATTACCAGAAGCATCTGGATCGTCTGGAAAATTTTAAAACGTCAGCCTGCCAGCTCCCAACATGCCAGACACCGGCAAGAAAATAAGGCCCCAAGTCTGTCAATAAAAGGCACAGCGTAATGCTCTGTAACTGCTGCCCTGTCACAAAAAACTACACCTTTCAGGTGTGTTGGCCTATCTCACACTATTCAGCTGGACAAAAGGGGCATAGATAATAGCACATCTTAAAATGGGAATGTTGACTTTTTTCAATTATATTCTGTCACATCATGTACAAGTTTTCACAATTCCCCTTGAGCTTTCAGTCCAAATTGGCAGAATTCCCAACCTAAAGGTAATGAAATACTGGGGCTTTTCTTAAAAGGACAAGGAAATGACAATACGATCACAGAGGTGACCTTTGACCGGGACTCCATTCTTCCCTCTCCCTGCCATAGGCCTTTCCTATTCTTCCCCTTACAAACTGCAACTGCGACCCAAGCCCATTATTGGCACTGCCATTGTTTCAGAAATGGGTCCCCATAACAGTGAAAAGATGGGGGCGATTACAGGAGAAGGAAAAATAAATTGATTGGACGGGAGGAAAAAGGCGAATGCTACTTCTGGCTATGGTATATCAAGCTGAACTGAAGAAATAATAGTCTTTTTATCCAAGTGACAAGCATCTGAGCAGTGGAGCTCCCCAATCGATGGGCTACCATTATCTGGTGGTGGCCCAGATAGACAAAAAACTCTTCTTGAATGATCTTCTACAGTGCCAAAACAGCTGTTTTTCAGTGTTGTTGAAGAGATAAGGAATATATTAGGGGCCTCTGTATCAATTGTGACCCCCCAAATGAAAATTTATTGCCCTCGTGCCACTACTAATTTTGAGTTGTGTAAGATGCTGTTAACGCCGCAGAGCTCCCTCATTGTGTCTTCCTTTGTGAGGATCCTGTTAAACATAGAGGCAGTTCTGCCTTAATTCCACTGGAAGCCAGGGAATACAGACCTTTAGCCAGTCGTATGTCCTGATAGAAAGGCAATGGAACACCAGCATTCTGGTGTTTCAGTTATAAACATTTTACAGGGGAATATATTTATAACTGAATATAGTAAGTAGCGTGACAATTTCACTGTTTATGAAATTAAAAAGAAGATGGAACTTGTTATAAAGAATAATTTAAACTGCAGGTTAAATGCACGCAGCGTGCAAATATACAAAAGCTACACTGCTGGGTGAGGCTTCATTTTCTGTCTATACTGTGGAATAATAAAACTACAAATCCCTCCAGACCAACCAAACAAGGGGGCCTCAACACACAGTAGAGTCCCAGGACACTATCTGGGGCCTCTCAAAGGTGGCGCACACTATTGATCCACTCAATTTGACTCAAAAACCAGCAAGGCTAGCATTCACAGCAGCTGGATAAGGTCTATTACACAAAGTGAATCCATTGTTCCTGATCTCCGGAATTCTGCATGGCAATTTTTCTTATTTTGTTGTCATTGCATCAAATATTTTCCCAATAAACTCTAAACAATTAAGTCACGATGGATCTGAACACAGAATTGCTATGGAATGCTATGGAATATACATTAATTAACCTAGTTGTGAACTGTTACAGTTGAACAAAAGAAAATACAGTTCATGACATAAGTTTTATTTTCCAACATTTGTGCAGTGTGGAATCAAACAAAGTCTAATATTTTTCAAATAAAAAAAATATTTCCCCAAAAACAGGTCCCTGGTTTAATACTTTGTGCAAGCACCTCTGGTAAAGATAATAGTCTTTTCCAATAATTTGAGAAGGTTGGAGAACACATTTGGAGGAATTTTTGACCATTCCTCAATGCAGAACTTTTCAGAATCGTTGATATCCTTGGGATAACCCCCTCTTCAGTTCAGACCACAGGTTTTTCATGGGATTTAAGTCTGGAGACTGAGATGGCTATTGCAGAAAATGGTTGTTGTTTTTACTGAACCATTTCTGTGAGCATTTTGATGTATGTTTGGAGTCATTGTTCTGCTGAACAATCTACCTATGACCAAGTCTCAGCTTCCTGCCAGAGACAACCAGATTTTCTACAAAGATTTATACAGTCATTAAAAATTCTGGAGCCTCTGTAAGTAAGATACAGTGGCTTCGGAAAGTATTTAGACCCTTCACTTTTTGCACACTTTATTGTGTTGTAGATTTAGTTTTAAATGGATACAATTGGCATTTTGCCCTTCAATTTACACTAAATAACCCATAATGACAAGTGAAAACATGTTTTTAGACATTGTAGCAAATTTTATTTTAATCAAAAACTGAAAACTAGGGGTGAGCGATAAAATTAGTATCCAGTACAATTAATGAGATTTTTCTGAGCACGAGTGACGAGAACTCCTCTGCAGAGATGGGAGAACCTGCCGGAAAGGACAACCACCTCATACTGCTTTCAGACAGACGCGGTTCTGGTTCTGGCTCTGGTCTCAGAACTTTGGCGCTCAGAACCTTGGTGCTTGGTTCCACCGCCCTTCATCATAAACGGAGGGCGTTGATCAATGCACAAGGCTGAATATGACATGCCCACTGATGACGTCAGGTTCTGAACCAGTTTTTTTTCGGTCTGAGCACGCCGGCCGGTTCAAAATTAGGTTCGAGAACTGGAACCGGCACGGAACCTTGCCGGTGTGAAAGGCCTATCAGCAGCACTCCATCAATTACACCTTTATGGTAGAGTGGCTAGACAGAAGCCACTCTTCTTGAGTAAAAGGCATATGACAGCCTGTTAGAGTTTGCCAAATGCATGAGAGAAAGGATTCTCTGGTCTGATGAGACAAAAAACTCTTTGGGCAAGCACTATGGTAAATGTACTGCATTTATATAGCACCTTTATCCAAAGCGCTTCACAATTGATGCTTCTAATTCACGTATTCACTCGCCAATTGCGATTGCCTGCCATGCAAGGCACCAACCAGCTCATCAGGAGCAATTGAGGGTTAGGTGTCTTTCTCAGGGACACTTCGACACACCCAGGGCGGGATCGAACTGGCAACCCTCCGACTGCCAGAAGACTACTCTTACCTGATATTAAGCATGGTGGTGGCAGCATCATACTTTGGGGGTACTTCTCAGGGGCAGGGACTGGGAGACTGCTCAGAATGGATGAATGCTCCAGAGTCCATGTGACCTCAGACTGGGGCGACGGTTCACCTTTCTGCACGATAATAGCCATGTTTACATTCAGAATATTTCTTCATTCCGAATAATTTGTTCCAAATGCTGAGTGAATTTGATCCGATTATGGTGTGCGTTTACAGTACATGGAGCCCATTCACTTTAGAATCTTTGAAGCTCAATAGCTCAAAACTACTCCAAACGCAGATAGAGCTAATTCTCAACTTCTGCTGTCACATTTCACGCAGCAGCATCAGCTGAATATAGTTATCTTGCAACTGAACGAGGAAATGCAAGAGCAAGAGCAGCTTTCATTCTTAAGTTCCTAAAACCCAAAGTAGTCGGTTCAAGTTTACATGGCATATATTCTCCTATATGCTCGGATTGTCAAAAGGTTTAGACTTCCCCTTTTAAACCAAATAAAATTTCAATCGGAATAGGATCATTTGTTCTGATTGAGTGGTCACATGAGGCATTTTTATTCTGATCGGCCTGTTAATCTGATTAAACATGGAATAAAGGCCTCCATGTAAACAGGGCTATTGACCGGAAGCATACAGCCAAGACAATCTCTGACGGTCCTTGAGTGGCCCAGCTAAAACCCTGAATTAAACCCCATAGAACATCTGTGGAGAGACCTGAATATGGCAGTTCACATGGCTGTCACTGCCGCCAAAGCAAAATACTATCAAACACAAATTCAGAACTCTACTTCTAATCCCCGGAAACTGTTCTCTATTTTCTCCTCTCTCCTCAACGCACCGCCTCCTCCACCTCAGTCCTCCTTCGCTGCTGATGACTTTGCAGATTTTTTCGATGAGGAGGTCACAGACATCCGCAGATCCTTTACAACCACCACCCCCCTCTCTGTGCCCTTCCCCCCCTCGAGGTCCATCCCTTCCTTTTCCACTTTCTCCCCCCTTACAGACTCTGATGTTTCTCAACTCCTGCTCTCCCACCGCCCTACAACCTGTGCCCTTGACCCTATCCCCTCTTCTCTTCTCCAGACTCCTCACACCTGACATTCTCCCATTTGTCACCTCCCTTGTCAACTCCTCCCTGTCTTCTGGCTGTTTTCCAGCATCCTTCAAGAGGGCCCACATCACTCCGCTGCTAAAAAAGCCTACTCTGGATCCCTCCATCATCCAGAACTACCACCCGGTATCTCTTCTACCTATTCTTTCTAAAACCATAGAACGAGCCGCTTCGACTCAACTTTCTTCTTTCTTTTCTGACAAGAACCTGCTAGACCCCCATCAGTCTGGCTTCAGATCGGGCCACTCGACAGAGACCGTGCTCCTCTCCGTCATTGAATCACTCCATGCCGCACGTGCAGCCTCCCTCTCCTCTGTCCTCATTCTTCTAGATCTCTCTGCTGCCTTCGACACTGTGGATCACTCCATCCTCCTGTCCGCCCTGTCGGCAACGGGCATCTGTGGCACAGCCCTGGACTGGATTGAGTCCTACCTCTCTGATCGCTCCTTCCAGGTTGCCTGGTACTGGTACGGTACGGTATTCCCTTGGCCCTGTGATCACTGCACATGAGCTATCCTACCACTGCTATAACGTTCCCACCATCCATCTGATACACAGGTTTCAGCCCATATCTCTGCTTGCCTGGGTGACATCCAGAACTGGATGGACAACCACCATCTAAAGCTCAACCCAGGTAAGACTGAAATGATATTCATCCCTGCTAATACCTCTCCCCATCTGGATCTCTTCATTTCCCTCGGGGATACCACACTCACGCCATCACCCAGTGCAAGGAACCTAGCTGCCTGTCATGGCTCGCATCAAATTCAAAACATTGGTGCTAGCCTTCCAAGCAGTTAAGGGGTCTTCCCCAGCTTACCTACAAAAAAATCATCAGACCCTACACCCCTGCCAGACCTCTTCGTTCAGCCTCCACGGGCCGCTTGGCACCTCCCCCTCTCCGAACCTCCACCTCACGCTCACGACTACTGTCTGTTCTGGCTCCACGGTGGTGGACTGAACTCCCCGTTGAGGACAGAACTGTAGAATCTCTCCCCACCTTCAAGACGCACCTCTTCAAGCAGCACCTCTCCCCATCCCTCCCTACCTCCCTGTGAACCTTAATTGTTATCTTTGTGATTTACGTTTTGGTATTTTTCAGTTGGCTAGGTAAGCAGTATTTGGATAGTTAAGTTTGGTCACTTTTGCTTTGTTGTTTGTTTATTTGTTGTTTTAAAAAAATAAAAAAATAAAATAAAATAAAAAATAGGCCCTGGTCCTTATCTTTGTTGTACGGGTAGCAATTGAAATTGTACTTCCCTCTAGGGTCTTTCAGCGCACTTATCCCTGGTTATGGGTATGCACTTTGTTGTATGTCGCTCTGGATAAGAGCGTCTGCCAAATGCCAATAATGTAATGTAATGTAATATAACATATGATACTTTGTGTAAATTAGACAGCTTTGGAGTTGCTGTAAGGAGTATTTCTTCACTTTGAAGGAGGTAGGCTGTTGACTAAGCTAACATGTTATGCTAACATGGAAACCGAGCTGGTGAACACACAAAAATGAAACATCTTGCCTAAGTTTGGGTAAGGTATATTTCCCAAAATGTTCGTGTGTTCCTTTAAATGTTGCCTTTGTTAATGGAACTGCATATTTAATAACGTTTGCACAGTGACACAAGAAATAGGCCTAACTTTGCCGGTCATTAGAATACAAAACATTTCGAATCCAGAGTGTGTTTATTTCCATTTAATAATTTTTAACAGAGAAAGCAATAAAACTAACGGTTCTATTTGTATACACTATTTTACGATTCCATTGTCTTAGCAACAACAGTTCCTTATTTTATAATGTGCGGTGATAAAACAAGCCTGGGAGGACCTCAACTTGTATGCATTTTAGAACTCCACAGATGACATGAATCAGGATAAAATTGGTATTCCTTCCATGGTGTTACTTTTGTCTCTGAACCGTAAGAGACATAGGGGAACCAAACCACTATTCCTTTTCGATTCCAGGGCTGAAGCTGCTAATCATATAAAACCCAACATAACGACTTAACTGGTTTCAACTGCTTATAAAGTGTGCCTACTGCCCCTTCCTCTTTGCAAGTTTCTTGAACGGATTGACCACTGATTATTGACCAATGACCACTGAATCTTGAAAGGGACATCTTTATCTCATCTGCACCATGGCCACTAGGGGTGCTTGAAGGGGTTAAGCTAATTTTACAATGTATTTAGTACATATATATTCACATAGTAAACATACATTTGAATAAAACACCAAATAGATCTTTTAATATTTCTAATGAAAGAGTAAGATACATCTGAGCTGGATAGATTTCAAGTTGCAGTGAATTAGCATCATTAACAAAGTCCATCAGAATGTACACAGTGAATTAACTGAAAGGAACTGAAATAGTGAAAAATTGATTGGATTGATGCTTTAACAGAACACAAAATATGAAAAGATCATTAAAATAAATTATGTTTAAGGTAAGTAGCATACCACTCTTGCGGCAATTAGGAATTAAAGAAAGGCGGGCAGGTAAAAAAACAGACTATTGTTCATTTGAACTTGAAAGGGCAAGGGAGGGCTAGGGTTATCAGGGCTTGGGAAGTGGGCAACCTTGACTCTGAGCAATAGCTGTAATTGTCTAAGGACCCAGACTCAAGGAACTTAAGTGCTTTTTACGCACTCTCAGCTTTTGTTGGACTTCAAACTCTCAAATGGATGGCTATCCTGAGTTGCACTGAATATATTTAAATTAACTTGTTCTAATCTATGCCTACAGATGGGAAACATTAATTTTAATTTCATTTCCATATCTCAGTTGTCCAAATCCATAAATGAATATGCAGCTTGTAAGAGACAACATATTTGTGCAAACATTTAGGTATATAGTACATCTGACAAACTGAATTTTCATCATCAAAGCATTTGGCATATGGGAAAGAAAATGCCATTGGATGCATCAGCTGGAACTACAATAAATGGAAGCAATTCCAGCTCCAAGTTTATGCAGCTAGTGGTGCGATTTAAGTAAACTTTAAGCTTTACTTAAAGCTTAAACAGTGTTGACTTGAACAAACATTGCTACTACACCACTGCTTGAGGTCACTACCAATGGTGACTGACAATTCTGAAAATGGTTAATCACAAAAGAAATGTAAATATTCTTAAAACTTCAATCTCAGCTATTGCACATATATTGTTTTTCAAAAGTTTCCCATTTAACAATCTTCCGATGCATGCATGCAGATTTTGTCAGAATTATGCAATACACAATTCATTATCATATACTATACTGTCTGAGTAAAAACAAGTGTGGTTAATTCTGCAGAAATCTTTGGGCCAGGCTTAAAGGTACAATAGGTAAGATTTTTGTGTTAAAACATTGTTACAAGACAAGAGATTGTAAATCTCTTCCTATCATTGAAAAACGCTCACTGACATGTTCACTCACCTGCTGTCTGTTTTTGTAGTCTTTAAATTCGGGTTTCAAAATATACCTTTGATGGCCCGACACTGTACCATAACTACAATAATTCAAGCTCATTGGTTGAAAATTGGTTCTAATTGCCACAACCAATGGTGTTTCAATGTTAGTGCATTTACAGAGAAGGGGGAGGGATAAACAGTGTTGGTTTGAAGGTGTTTGTTGCTGATCTTGTCCATTAAAAAGTATGGGAATGTACTACTGGAGGTATAGTATATTTACAATTCATTAGTCATAGCCTATAAAATGTGGTGACATTTCAACATTTATTCAATTTTACTTTTTTTACTTTGTCGTTGTTTACTTTTTACATGTAAACCTATTGTTGTCCAGCTGTAATGAAAGATACTGACATTTCAAAATCTTAGTAGGATGATATGCGTGATAACAACGACACAAAAATTTGCCTAAATATTTTTGCATGGATTTTTGGATCTGATCAGTGCCAGATTTTGTGGTTTATGTTTTCATTGTAGCCTATGTGGGTGTGAGAATGATAAAGTCGCCCAGAAATGTGGGAGTGGAAGAGGCCGGAGTTTTAGTGGTTTCATTCCTACACTTCAATGGGACAGTGGAGGGAGCGAGTCCGGTATCCAGGGCACAGAGTGGAGGAGGGTGATAGTGGAATTAAGGAGAATGCACTTTCCAGAAAATGGGACGCACCCGTTAGGCTATTTCTGACCGCTTTCAAGATGGCAGTTACCTCAGCTAACATTTGTTAGTTACTAGTAGCTAGTGATACAACTGTACAAAGCTATAATTAAGCTAGTCAACTGAAATACATATATATGTGTTACCCCAACTAAAGTGTTACTTACCTAGCTATCTATTTATCTATCTGTACTTCAGGCTTAGGTTGCCCTGCTGCTCTAGGATCTGATTTCCCAAAATAACTAAGGAACATTATGTCTGACCCTGGATCAATGGGTAACATACTTTACACCACAAAAAACTGCATGGTTAGTTTGTAGCTATTCTAGCCATCAAATGTCTATCGGTGTGTCTTGTTGGGATAACTATCTTGCTCTATGCTTCTATGCTTAGCTATATTGGCTTGGTGGTAAAGTATCGTTGACATTACTAGCTAATTGCTTTAGCTAGCTAGCTATGTAACGTTAAATATGATAATTTAGCTATGATGTAATGCATATATATATATATATATATATATATATATATCTATTTTAAACCAACAACCGCAGTAGACTAGTCACCACCAAGCTTACAAAACAACATTGCCTTAATATAACGTTTCCGTCAGATTTGCAGCTATGAATGCAATGAGGCATATCCATCCAGGCATGAGGCATGACATCTTCTCTGTTCATTCTCTTTCACTGCCCGCCGCTACATTAATTACATGGATAGCTATCATAGCTAGCAAAATAGGCAGAGCTAGCTAGTAACTGTCTTTGATCGTGCTGTAACGCTAGCCAGTTTGAACAGTAGCTAGCAAGCAAACATATATTTAGCTTACCTGTGTAGTCAGCAGTATTGAAATGATCTTGTGATGAAGCTCCCTAAATCCTAACCTTAACCATTAATAAATGAAAAAACAACAGACCCTCGATCACAATGAAAAGAATTCTAACTTTCTTGTTTTTATCCTTGGTTTTTTAACTTTGGGCATTGTTGCTACGGCAAGCTGGAAAGAAAAAATGCAACATGCTCACACAAACCTACATAAGTTTCACCACATCTAGTGCCATGTAATTCCAATGGAGGGAAGAAGGGTGAAACTGATGTAGGATCAGATGGATGAATTTTTAAATATGCATCCATCTGATCTGTTAAGAACTGTTAAGATCATGAACACCATTACGTACCAAGATATTTAAATAACAAAACAATGCACCCCCTGGCCCGACAAGATTTCCATTTTCATTTAAAATTAAACTTTTGAATGCTATTCACTTATGATTATCTGCTTATATAAGTACACATATCATAAAGCACAGTTTAAAGCATTTTTAATAATGAAAAACCTGCTTAAAGCAGGTAGGTTTAATATTGTGGCTGATTGGTGTACGTAACACCATGTGTGTATGTATTTACTGATTACAGACATCTTTATATCAGTGATCACACTAATGCAGTATTCTGCATTATATATGGAGGGAAAAAATAAAAAATGCAGATATTTTGAGGATAACTTTGTCGTATTAAAAGGTGCTGATTTGAGAAGCTACAGCCACAGCGACTGACCCTGTGGAAATAACTGAATGTGGTTCTAAGCCCATCAGCTTTTGGCGTCTAGCATGTGTTGTAGTTGGTATCAACTATTAACATGGTCCTGGGTAGCAAGTTATCGAAAGTAAAGTGCATGCATCTCTTTCATCTCTTCTCTTTTTGCGCTAGCTTAGTAACCTAGCTAACTAGTTAGTTTAAAACAAATGTTAAAAAATCCACTTACAATGGCACAAAACAAACGGTTACTGAAAGTTTTGCAAAATCAGCCATCGCATCGCAAAGCCGGACAATTACCATAACTTCAACCATTTCATTTTTGACTCAGTTCTCTTTTCTTTTTAAATGGTCAAATACACATTATAATAGTCATTAATAGTCCAAGTTTATTCAGAACCCAAGTGGAATATTGTATAATGCAAATTTTTAAATGGTTTACTTTCTGAAAACACAAGATATCATTGGTCAGGGCAACCACTGTTTATATAGATATGATTACATTACCTACATTAGTCTGGATATTCAATTAAAAAACTATGTTTAAAGTGAGAGATAATGTCATAATGGTTGGCAAAAACCAAAAAAGACAGGGAATTCACAGTAGTACCGAGAACTTGACCTATGCTATGACAAGGCTTCCAACACACAATGCATTAATACCTCCTATGGGTACTGTTACTATAGTGGTCTACTTCAAAAAACATGTACCACTGGGCAGGCTGCTGAGGATTCAATCAAATATTTGGTTTATTTTTTAATATTTATAATAAAAATAAACCAAATAGATTTTTTACAGAGGAATGTAGGAGCTTATTAATTTCTAGAAATCAATTAGGTAAGTATATAGGTCTTGCTGGTGGAGATCAGCAGTTTCTGAGATATTCAAACCATCATGTCTGGCACCAACAATCATTCCATGGTCAAACTCACTTAAATCACATTTCTTCCCCATACTGACTGAAGAACAGCTGATGTCATGTCTACATGCGTTTATGCATTTAGTTGCTGCCACATGATTGGCTGATTGAATATTGGCATTAACAAGCTGGTGTACAGGTCTACCTAATAATGTACTCTGAGTGTATTCATAATTAAAAAGGCTGAAAAAAAGGAGGGAAATTGAGCCGGGTGCGTGGAGGTTGGACCCAAAATGCACGACTCAGAAACAATAGTAAAATAAAGTCCCGTCAGGGCTTTATTCGGGACAAATCCCAGGAGCGTAGTCAAAACAAGCAAAGTCCATACACGTAGATCCAGCCAATAAAACAATAAATAATCAGAAAACACGATGCCGAGGGAAGAGGCAAACTCGTAGTCGGTAGACGTGCAGGGAGGTCCGGTAGCAGGAGAGCTGTCAGCGGGGCAGAAGTACAGGCGGGCGGCAGGCAGAGTCGTAGTTGAGGGCGATGCGGAAGTCGAAACTATAAACAAAACAGCAAGGCAAAGGTACAAAAGCAGTAGGCGAGGACGTGGTCAAAAACAAACGATGGTCAACGAAACGGAAATAAATAACAGTGGTTGAAAACAGGCTTGGATCTTAACGTGAAATCAATGGGAAATAATGCTCAAGAGTTGCTTTGACGGACAAGAGGCAGACAATTTCGCAAAGAACAGAAGTGCGACTGGGCTATAAATGCGGGTGTAGACAGGTGAGAGCAGCAAGGGAATGGAAAACAGGTGCGATGGATGACAAGTTAACAAGGTAATTAGTAATCGTTAGTAATAAACCTATCCTGCCCTAGCATTAGTAAATTAGTAAATTACATGCACGAGAAACGTAAGGTAACATGAACACATGAATAGTATGTTAGTATTACCCAATCCTGATCTAGCATTAGTAGATTTTAGTAAATAGACAAACGAAACAATTAGGGTGTGAGTGACAGAAAGAGAGAGAGAAAGCCAGAATGCAAGGTTTGCGGAAAGACATGTAAAAGTGTATGTTTAAACAACGACCAGTTAGCGTAACAATAAACATAAATCAAAACATAACACTAAACGAATTAAGACGATAACCACTCAACATAACAAGGTAAAATAATCGTAACGAAAACATAACCAGACATGACAAGAAAATAAATCATAACAAGAAATAAACTAAACAACATGACGAACCTAGACTAACATAATACATGATAAGACAATACGTGACTAAGACAAAATGATAAAACATAAAACAAGGCAAGACAGACCTGAAACGTGACAGAAATGGGGGAACATTTTAATTGGCTCACAAAATATAGCTCATATGGCATTAACTGTGCAATTTGTGCCAAGCATTAATATGTGCCCACTTCTACTAATGTGCAGAGAGAAGCTGTCTACCAGTGAAAATTTCCACTGAACTGTAGCAATGTGAGCAAATATGTATCATAGGGCATGAATACCAGTAAGATAAAAGAATCAGAAACATTTGTTTCAAATATCATCACAAGCTTGCAGAAAAACAGGAGCCCACCTAACCACGAAGGAGGGGGCCACACTGGATTGGCCCCAGAGCTTAGAATTGTTTCTCTTGGTGCATGTGTTGGCTGCTGACTGGAGGGAGACAGGGACTGCCCCACTCTCCCCAACAACAGAATGTGTATATAAGCTGTAACAAAGTATAAGGCATTGTTCTCTGCTTTGGAAGCGCTGGACCCGATATGCATATTGTATAAAGCTGTTTAAACTCTCACTTGTGCAGAGCTATTATTGTGTTGCAGATTTGTATCCAACAATGTCTACATGCTTTTATGCATTTAGTTGCTGCCACATGATTGGCTGATTGAATATTAGCATTAACAAGCTGGTGTACATGTCACGTTTCAGGTCTGTCTCGCCATGTTTTATGTTTATTCATGTTGTCTTAGTCACGTAGTGTCTTCATGTATTATGTTAGTCTAGGTTCGTCATGTTGTTTAGTTATGTTTCGTTACGATTTATTTTCTTGTCATGTTTAGTTATGTATCGTTACAATTCATTTTCTTGTCATGTCTAGTTATGTTTTCGTACGATTATATTCCTGGTTATGTTTAGTGGTTATCGTCTTAGTTTCGCGTTGTGTCATGTTTTGATTTATGTTTATTGTTACGTTAACTGGTCACGGTTTATGCATACACTTTTACATGTTTTTCCGCAAACCTTGCATTCCGCCTTTTCTCTCTCTCTCCTTCTGTCATTCACTTCCTAATTGTTTCTATTTGTCTATTTACTAAAACTACTAACGCTAGATCAGGATTGGGTAGAGACTAACAAACTAATCATGTGTTCATGTTACCTTACGTTTCTCGTGCATGTCATTTACTAATTTACTAATGCTAGGGCAGGATAGGTTTATTACTAACGATTACTAATCTCCTTGTTAAACTTGTCATCCATCGCACCTGTTTTCCATTTCCTTGCTACGCTCTAACTAATTGTCTACACCTGTCTACACCCGCATTTATAGCCCAGTCGCGCAACTGTTCTTCGCGAAATTGTCTACCTCTGTTTTCCACGCAACTCTTGAGCATTTACTGTTTTGATTACACGTTACGATCCAAGCCTGTTTACCGACCATAGTTTATTGATTTATGTTTTGTGACCATCGTTTGTTTTTTGACTACGTCCTCGCCTACCGTTTTTGTACTTTTGCCCCGCTGATTGTTTCATGGTTTCGACTCCCGCTTCGCCCACGACTACGCCTCTGCCTGCCGTCCGCCTGTTCATCTGCCCTGCTGACAGCTCTCCTGCTACCGGACCTTCCTGCACGTCTACCGACTACGAGATTGCCTCTTCCCTCGGCACCGTGCTTTTTGTTTGTTTTATATTTGTTTGGCTGGATCTTCGTGTATGGACTTTGCTTGTGTTTACTACGCTCCTGGGACTCGTCCCGAATAAAGCCCTAACGGGACTTTATTTAACTATTGTTTCTGAGTCGTGCATTTTGGGTCCAACCCCCACGCACCCGTCTCAGTACAGGTCTACCTAATAATGTACTCTGTGAGTGTATATATAATTAAAAAGGCTGAAAGCATATTTAGGCACAATAATCAAATTTGTACATGTTAGGTGAATGTGCCAATGTTTGTCAGGTCTCTCAGGTGTGTAGGCAGGGGCATATCCCAGCATGCAGTGGATAAGAGGCAAAAATACACCCTTAGAAAGGTTGAAAATGTTAACGTTATGTAATAGTTAATTGTCCAAGACAAACATTTAGAAGATGACATTTACGTTTGCACCCTGCAGCCTTCTAGGGAAAATTGTTCTGAACTGAATGCAGGCCCATCTTAATCTGAACACTGAGTCCAACTACAAAAAACTGCTTTTCAGTTACATTTGGCAATTCTGTTCTAGAACTAGGCGGCACGGATGGTGCAGTGTTTAGCACTGCCACCTCACAGCAAGGAGGTCCTGGGTTCGAATCCCAGTCGGCCGGGGCCTCTCTGTGTGGAGTTTGCATGTTCTCCCCGTGTTTGCGTGGGTTTCCTCCGGGTACTCCGGTTTCCTCCCACAGTCCAAAGACATGCAGGTTAGGCTGATTGGAGAGTCTAAATTGCCCATAGGTTTGAGTGTGTGAGTGAATGGTGTGTGTGCCCTGTGATGGACTGGCGACCTATCCAGGGTGTATTCCTGCCTTTCGCCCAGTGAATGCTGGGATAGGCTCCAGCCCCCCTGCGACCCTGATCAGGATAAGCGGGTAAGGATAATGAATGAATGAATGAATGAATGAATGTTCCAGAACTGGAGCATGGAATTGCAGCCAAACACAGAGCATGAGAGAATAACATTGATTTACTTAGAGGATTTAAACAGCTGTCTGTCAGGATAAATGATAATAAAAACATTTCCCTCCATTTGTTTTATTTATGCCTGACTCTGGTAAAGGATGTCCTATGTAGAAAATCTCTGAAACCGCATTAGTGTGACTTATCCCCTTCATTTTCCCCATCTAGCTTAGAGACATCTCCATCCATTTCAACCCTGTTTTCAGCCCCGTTATTATTCTTGGTTACACACAGATAACGGTAAAGTGAAACTTCATGTGTTTGGTCAAACAGTAGAAACTGCACTTGCTGAAGTTTCAAATGGCCTACTCAAGAAAGTAGTTCCACCCCTTTTGCCGTGCCAGTCAAACTGTTTTGCATGGAATTGTACAGTGACCAACAGTGACATCTATAGCTGTCAGTGTCAAAGCTGTCACACTCTTGGAATGTAGCCATTTGTCAGTGGTAGTTCTGCAAGAGTCAATCAGAATTGTTGGATTCAGGGCCAACTGTAAATCTCTGTGACAGAAGATGCAGGCATCTGTTTAGAGGTACACTTGACTTACATGTATTATAGAGGGTGGGCAGAACTTTCATGTAGGTTCTGAGTAGCACAGCTACATTCACACATCAAATATGTGTTGTTTTCCCAATCATTCTATCTATCATTCTATTCAGCTGTTATTTGGCATGCAAACCATATGCAACCAAATACATCCATCCATCCCATCCATTAGCTTAACCCGCTTATCCTGAACAGGGTCGCAGGGGGGCTGGAGCCAGCATACATTTGGCGAAAGGCAGGAATACACCCTGTATATTCATAATAATTAATAATATAATTTAACTTCTGGGGCTTGTACAAAGCAATATATTTTGAATTCTCGTAATGTAACGTTAAATTGTGAAATCACTTTATAAAACTGAACGTCCTGACTTAATGCCAAAACATAAAACAATCTAATTGAGCTAACCGAGTTAATGACATATATGAAATAAGACTCTGGTCTGTAACTGAAACTTTAATTTCAGTATGCTTTATTATAGCCAGATATTAGGGTACCACAGTAAAGCTGGGTATACACTGTGCTTTTTTTGCCATGATTCTGCAGTTGCAGACAAAATTTCCAAATCGCAGAAGAATTTTTTGTTGTGAGCCAAAAGATGACTAAAATATGACTTGCATGTGGGTAAAATTGGCCTGTAGCGTAGTGGTTAAGGTTCATGACTGGGATCCCCCGTGTAGCCACAATAAGATCCACACAGCCATTGGGCCCTTGAGCAAGGCCCTTAACCCTGCATTGCTTTGGGGGAGGACTGTCTCCTCCTTAGTCTAATCAACTGCTTTGGATTAAAGCGTCAGCCAAATGACATGTAATGTAACTGCACCGTATGGTAATGCTTTTGCTAATATCTATCTAAGGTTGAGCGATTCAAATAAATTAATTCTTCATTGAATTGCAGCGCTTCAGAGATATGACAGTCAATGAGAGATAAGAATGCAATACTGCCAACTAGCAGTGGGGGCCGGTGGGGGCGAGTGGGGCCCGGCCCCTAATGTAGAGACTGTACAGACTGTACTGTACAGACTTTCAATGGGCTGAAACACCCAAATAGTGTCTTCCATCATTATCTGTCTCTGATCCTGCATAATGGTGAAGTGTGAGAAGTGCGGAGTCAATGACCCAACAGAACACTCCCAATTCCAAATGGGGAACTGTGGACTAGTAACAAGCTGCTGAAAATAGAGATGAATGACAAAGAGGAAATTTGTTCATGCTCCACAGTGCATGGACCCAGCCCATGCAAAGGTACAAAATAGATCAGAATTATGCCAAAAATTGTAAAGTGCATGAAATGATTCAGTATGTGAAGCAATTATGAACAGACACTAATTAGATTATACTATATGTTTTATACTGGAAATTCATGAAATTGAACACCCAAACTACTTTGCTTTAGGGATACCTGGATTAAGTGGGTTTCACGAGTCAAAACCGTTGATTTGTAGTAAAATATATGATTATTTTTTGATAAGCAATGGGTATAATTCAGCCATTTTGGATAGATTTTACAAACTTATGGCCAACGAGTTTATGATCCAGGAAATGTATAGGTTTACTGGTTTTGCATTTGTGACAGTATTTCATTGCAAACTTATTTTTTTGTATTTGTGGCACTGTATTCATACCTAAATTATGAAAATAAACTAAACCATAAATGGTAAAAGTGTCTGGCCCTGTTAAGCCATGTAGTCTATACACATGCTGAGGATTACATGTGTACATGTACTACTTGGAGATACACAGTCTTATACTGAAACACTTGCAGTCTGTAGCTGAAGCGGGTGCTTGTACAAATATCAGATCAAGATATGACTGAGCTAATGCAATAATTAAGAGCAGAAGTTGACACAAAGTCCTGAACCAGATCAGACGTTGTTGTGCGCCTTTGCTCGATTATTTATACCCATAAAACGGGCCACAGTTAATATGGGAGTTTACATGTCCAGATTGCAGGGTGATAAGGGGCAGCCTATAGTGTAGTGGTTAAAGAACATGACTTGGTCCCACAAGGTCACTGGTTCGATCCCCGGTGTTGCCATAATAAGATCCACACAGCTGTTGGGATCCTTGCATTGTTCCAGGGGAGAAATGTCTCCTGCTTAGTCTAAAACCAACTGTAAGTCACTCTGGATAAGAAATGGATACAGAACAAGCAGGCACAAGTAGAGAAAAAATGGAGGAAACCTCAAGAGCCTATGGACAGGTAATGGTCAATGAGGTACAGCTTCACAACGCTGTATTATAGAAAAGCAGTACCACACCAATGAAGAGGATAAATATGTGGAGTGACATCACATACAAAATGAATTCATTAGGTGTAATAAAATGAACAGTACAGGATGTTAAGAAAAATGGCATAAAGCTGGCTGACATACCAAAATAAAAACATATGGGTGGTCCAACAGTTTCCAAAGGAAATAGTAACACTTTTAATGACTTTGATTAATTGTATTCAATTGAATGAAATTAATTTGAATTCAATGGAAAACATTTCAGCAGTCAAAAACATTTAATATTGACCCCTTATCACTATTTTTTATATTAGTTTTTATTTACTAGCTATTATATTTAGTTCAAAAAGACATTCAGAATTAAAATAGTTATCGTTTAATGATAAACCAGTATGTTCTCACATTTTAAGGTCCTGATCTGGGGTGGGTTTCCTGAAAGCCACTCAATGCTAAGAACCACTTTAAATGCATTGTACAATCACTTTTGAAATGTGGGTTTCCCAAACACATTCGTAGTGAAAGTGTCTCTAATTATTCTGCAAGTGATCAATATGTGTAAATATTGTAACAATATAAAATCTATACCAATAAAACACTATGATTTGGAATGTCAATGTATTAAATTATATCAAACATGATATAATTTGACATATGCATGTCCACATTTAACTACATCAAAAGGAAAGATGCGGAATCCCTGCAAAATCTATCCTAATAGTGATTCATATAGTGACCCAATACCATTTAGGAAAAAATACATAGATATTACAACCTTGTGGCAACTGCTTTTGCATCGGAAAAGCAGTTACAATCCTTTAGTAAATCTGGCCCTTAGTGTTATTAGTTAATACTATGTGTTGCTATAGAGAAATGTATCAGGGAAACAGGTCTCTTCTAACATTGTCAAAATATACTTTATGAATAAGGAACAACATTCCCCTCTCAGAGTTGATATGTGACCGAATGATGAAAGTTCCTCCTTGGTATTAAGATGAACGAGCAGTCTTATCTCACACTTGGAATTTCTCTTATCAGTGAAGGGGAAGTGACTGAAAGATTGATGTGAGGTCTTACTTGTGCCTTCCCATACACCCAGTGTATGTATCCTGCAATGGACAGATACTGTTCGAGCATGTTGCCATTTTCTACTTAGGTCTCTCAAAAGCTGTTGAGTGATAAGAGAAAGAGAGATGGCAATGGGCATCCACAAGTATGCATAGTGCAGTATTTGGTTTCAAGGCGAGGCCTCTCTCATCTTATATTCATACTAATAATGAAAGCATATTTTAATTATGTAGAGCATTCCAAATCATTTAATGCAATAAAATGATGGCAATGTTAAGTATGAAGTCTGAATTAAGTATGAAAAAAAAGGAAATTAAGAAGAAATTTGGACTGATGCCTAGTTAAGCCCACACAGGAAAAGTCAGTTTATGTATACATTCAATGACTTTAAAAAAAGGTTTATTTTTCTTTTCTGAATTATAAAATACATTTTCTGAGAAGCTCCACGTTATAAAAAGATAAGCAACAGATTGTTGAAAACCCTCTGACTCATGCACTTGTATTTTTTTCACTTCAGGAAATCTATAAAAGAGGATTTGGAAATGAGATCACAAAGATGAATGGTTCACACATGTTGCAAGCTATTTACCTTTGGATGACCTGATGATCATGAAGTTCATTTATGATAAAAAGCTTTTATATTAAAAGCTACAATTATATATTTTAAATATAACTTTTATTAAAACATGATCTGGTTTATTGTGATTATTATGAACAACTATAGCTGAAATTATATTATAGCTTGTTTATGTCCATTTACTGTAATGTTATTATGAACACATTATAGCCATTATATTGGGACAATTTACAGTATGGGTAAAATTTTAAAAATGTATGACAATGAGACATGTATACAATGTATTTACATAATATAATGTAACCTACAGAATGTTCAAGAGGCAACCAAATGTGAATTTAACATTGAACATTGGCACCATTTTATATGCTGCGTGTAGCAGCTGTCTTTCCAGTCCAAGGCACTGAACCACTGAGGTGCCCCAGACAAAAAAGACCTGTGTAACTGCAGAAATGCCTGTCACATTTAAACATTGTGTATTGTATGTTAAACAGGTGGGAATTAACTGAGCATTTAAACCTAAAGTTAATTTAATTAAAAGTTAAGTTAAATTATAACTATTGAAATTATCACATTTTATCAAAACATTTTCAGCACTTATGAGACCTGCCAAACTAACCATGTGTTTGTGAAGAAAAAACTTTAGTAAGCAAAAGCTAAAGCCAAACGTTGATTGAATCCAGGCATTGTCTATTTGAAGTAAGGAGGTTGCAGTACGAAACGTAGAGTTTAATTGCTTACTTTTCTCAGATAAAACAGACAATTCACAAATGTACTGTACGTAATAAGGCCAATTGCCAGGAGAGTGACCTGAGAGGGTGAAGCAGAAGAAGGCTGTTGGCATAACTTTAAAGAGGGAGTGACATGACTAACTCCCACTCCTCAGTGCACGCTGTACATTCTTGCGCTTGTCAACCCCGCTCTGTGGTGGAAAACTGCAGTCTGCCATTCATTTGCCAGGTTGATTAATATGTGACATTGAGATGGCCTCTAAGCATGCTGAAAGGTGGGTGTAAATAACAGCCTGGATTCTTGGCAGAAAAACATTTTGTGCGAGAAAGATTATAATAATTCATATCAATCCATCTGGTAGTGAGAACAATTGGCACTACTGTCTCAAAGTAATGATGTGGATGATGTCAGATGTTTGACTTAACAGTACTTCATAATACTTTATCTTTTTGTTCTTGAAGGCTGTTGGAGAATATTTAAAGACCAATAAAATCAATCTTTACACTCAGAAAGAACCCTAGTACAGGATGATGCCATTTTTGTACATGTGGGCAAGATTGCATTACTGCCATTTTGCATTACTGCCATTTCACAGATGTTCTCATCCAGTGTGACTTACTGCACGACTTTTTCCTTTTTTTTTTTTAAGCTGGATTATTTACCTTGCTCAAGAGTATAAATGTAGTGTCAAACTGGAGTTGAACTTGCAACCTTTAGGGTACAAGCACAATTCCTTACTCATTATACATGTACTACACTACTGCCCAGATGAACATGTCGAGATAGGTACATATATTCATATCCGGTCACTTATTTTGTAGATGCTTCCCCAGGCTCATTGCAGGCTATTAAGCGATTGATTGAAAGTCATAAGTGCTGGCTACAGCAATGGGACAAACTTGGCTTTCTGCCATTCACTCAGAGAAGGGTGGGCTCCAGATCCCCTGCCTCACTTTCCTCCCAATGCCACACCAGCCTCCTACAGGCTAAATTTACCATCAGTGATAGATACTGCCCTCCTCTGATAGGTGCTTGCTGTCCTGGAGTACAGTTTGACTTGCAGTGCGGAAGGAAGCAACTGGCATGTGTGCATCAGTGTGCACTTCAGCTGCAATGCCCTTTTTATGGGTACAAGTAACAAGCAAGGAATTCCCAAAAAAGGTTGTTTGTAAGAATACATCATGTGAACACATACTTCCTCTCATTGAAATGGGAATAATGAAGCATGGCATCAGACCTTTTGATTGTTGTGGGTTCCCCTCATTCTCTGTGCAGGTAGTATCACAGATCACACATTAGTTCCACATGATTTTACAAGTAAACCTCAGAATTGATCCTATTTTCTCACAATTACAATGTTGAAATGTCAGTTTTCAAGTGGTATAATTTCACATTACTGTCATTTAGTGTCAAGGAAATTCAAGTATTTGAGGAAGACACTACCTGTTCAAGTTCATTTACATCGCTCAGGGTTTGTTTTGAAGCTGTTTACTGAGCCTTGCAAGGTGCATTTCTTTAGCCCATTACCACCACAGGTGTACATGCAATGGGCCATCCTCAGGGGCTGTTTCATGTTTCTTACCACCAGTCTAATTTGAATGCTCTTTCATCT
Organism: Conger conger; assembly: GCF_963514075.1. Classification (NCBI taxonomy): domain Eukaryota; kingdom Metazoa; phylum Chordata; class Actinopteri; order Anguilliformes; family Congridae; genus Conger; species Conger conger. The sequence continues at coordinate 47,076,858 of NC_083760.1, forward strand.
CGTGTGAGTTCCATGGTACCGTTTTATCTTTATTATTACTGTTTGAATTACAAGTGGATCAAAGTAGATGAGACTGAAAGGACCTTTTCCCCAGTATACCCAACCAAGGGTTTTGGAAAATGAAACCAGAGCAGTCATGTTGCAGTCATGTCTTTAATAGTCATTAATATGCCTTTTGATCCTGGCAAATTTTCCTTCTTGGTTCTTGGTAGTTGTCAATGTCTGTACAGGAGAGAGGGGGCTCTCCACCATTGGTTGTATGGTACACTGTCTGTGACCTGGATGTGTTTTTGCATTCAAAGAAGCAGATCTCAGTGCTGAGCCACTTTGTTAGCTTATCTTAAATTATTTATGTTAATTTGACAGTTGCATAACTAAGACAGGGTTGCAGAATAATCATTAAAAAATCTGAAGTTTATATTACCAAAAAGCTAGAAACTGATATGTTTACTCAATCAACCAGCTTGCAATTAATATTGTTATGTTCATGGTTATTCATTTACTGGTTTGCTACTTTGTAGTTCACACAAGCATCATAGTAGTTTGGGAATTACAATGTAACATAGCATTCTATTTGATACAGTTATGGTTTTCTGCCTAATTTTCCAATATTTGTTGTTCACTAGCTCGCTAGCTATATTAACATTACAACTTGAACAAACAAATCAAGCCAATGGCAATCACCCACTGGTTTGGCGCAATCCCAGTACCTAGCTAGCTAGGTAGTTTTTCACTTCTAAACCCGTTTAAAAGTGAATAACTAAATAACAAAAATTGCCATCAGAAAAAAGTGAAACTGACAAAATGTACTACCTTACCTCTAGCTAAAATAATGTCTATGTCCACAAAATCGTGACCACATGAACAATGAACTTTGGCATTTTAATCCTCGATTATTTATGCCTGAAGTTCGCTCTGTACCGTAGCTTGTTTGACGCACATGGCTGTGTGTTAGCAGTTCACTTCCTTTTCAAATTATAACAGAAGGAGGTTTTAATATGTTTACTAACATTTCTGATCTTGAACGCACCCCTGTTAACTAGTATCTTGTCACTGTGTGAAGTAGTAGTAGATACTACGATACTACAAGTTCACAGAACAGTCTCTTGACATGCACAAGAGAGAATTGAGGAAAATGACAACAGGCAGTAGTTTTTACTGATCCAAGATGAAGGAACTGAAACAGTGTTAAAGTGTAAAAATGTTTTGTGTTAAAACATTGTTACAAGACCATTGTAAATTCCTATCCATTCCTATCCATTCCTATCATTGAAAAAGGCTCACTGACTCACCCTTAAATTCGGGTTTCAAAATATACATTTGATGGCCCAAAACATTGTATAACTGTACAATAATTTGAGGTCATTGGTTGAAAATTGGCCCTAATTGCAACAGGAATGGGTGGTGCTACTGGAGCCACCTGGGAAAAAGTTAGTGGTGCTATCATAGCCCAAAGCACCACTAAGAATGAAATAAAGCATATTGCTACTCATACCAAGATAACTGCAACACAAGTTCAACACAATCACAAAACACAAAAACGAAGGTAATGTAACTGGCCAGAGACTGATAGACGTGAAAAACCATGGTGGTTTCCCCACTTAGTTGCTGTTGCTATGCCGTCAAGCCATTATGAAAGAGTGCGGACTCAACATGATTCCACGGACAGATCAGCACTGATATCATATTTTTTCTCGTAATTTCGAATCCCGGTCGGCCGGGGCCTCTCTGTGTGGAGTTTGCATGTTCTCCCCGTGTTTGTGTGGGTTTCCTCCGGGTACTCCGGTTTCCTCCCACAGTCCAAAGACATGCAGGTTAGGCTGATTGGAGAATCTAAATTGCCCGTGGGTATGAGTGTGTGAGTGAATGGTGTGTGTGCCCTGCGATGGACTGGCGACCTATCCAGGGTGTATTCCTGCCTTTCGCCCAATGTATGCTGGGATAGGCTCCAGCCCCCCTGCGACCCTGCTCAGGATAAGCGGGTTAAGATAATGGATGGATGGATGGATGGATGAATTTGTAGAACCATATAACTATCTAATGTAGCTATCGTATCCTATTTCTGTGTTGATCATATTGTATTGTGCACAGACTGTTTTTATTGGTGTTAAAGAGCTCCACATGCTGTCTGTTTAGTGTAAATTCAGAAGGTCGATTGGTTGAAAGTTTGTTTGGGAGAGAGAACGCATAATAATAATAATAATAATAATAATAATAATAATTCTCTACTCCTAGCTTCTTTCTCACAAACCATTATACTTTTGAAGACTTCTATGATAACAGATTTTTTTTTCTATAGCAATGATCATTTGCGGATTTGAAGAGCTTATCATGAGTTTTTCTCCGGCTATTGAATAGAAAGCAGTCCTAAAACGTTAACATAAATGACGTAAAAGACATAATGACGTTGCTAAGTGATGAAGTATATGGGGCGTGGTCACGCAGTCAGCACCAGTAAGATTTGGGTCGTTCCGCCGCCTATGCTTATACAGCTCAGCCAAATAAGCTGTGGCCTCCACTGGGGTTCACCACCCACTTCCCCTCAGACGTGTTGTCCCCTCTGACAATCAGCTCCCCTGCTTTACCCTCAGCACAGAGCGCACTGCAACAGTCAGGAACTCAAAGACCTTTCTAGAATATAGATCCAGATTGTATTCATCTTGGAACTGAGAGCAGGGGTTGTTGGTTGAATGTTTATGGTTCTTCCAGGCGATTTTAGTAAAATGCTCTGCTTTAGTCCCATATTTCTCCATGTGTTTAGAACCAGCATTGCCAAAGAGTTGAGCAGCACCCAGGGCAGCAACAACTGGCGGTGCAGCCAGTTGAGCAGTTGTTGTTGACATTAATGATTGGGATGCCCATAAGTCCCAGGCTGTGGTAAATGGCCCTTTGTCCACAGGTTGAGTCCCCGTATACATAACCCACACAAGCTTGCTCTATAGCAGAGTAAGGGACTCCAGCATCTGCCAAGGCCTTCTGTCCTGCTTCCTTGGCCATATCTGAGTAATGAAACTCATCTCTGGCGCCTGACTTCTCAAACTTTGTCATCCCCACAAAAACTTGGTTTTTCGGAGACATTGTTTGACAACCTTTCACTGGCAGTGAAAAGGCTGTGTTTATGATACAGCAACAATCGGACTGATCTGAATAAATATACCTGCATAAAATACAAACCATAAAACAGAATATGGCAGACGCAAAAGGGGAGGAATGTAAAAAGGCTTTAAAAACAACTGAGATAAGAGACTTGGAAAAGGGTAATAATTTATTTTACATATGAGCACAATGGCTATCCTTTTTCATCTCCTTTTCCAACTGATAGCCAAGAGAGCCAAACAGTTGCACCTGTGTTCCATTTAAATAAATCCAAGTAAATTCATTGAATTGACCAACTCTGGTGGCTGGTGAAGGGCCACGCCTTCACACCTCCTTTTGAACCAATTTTAATATAAGTTATATTTCTTTAAAAAATCAGTGTAAAACGGAAGTCATTGACAGCCTGTACAGTTTTTCTGTGATTTTGTCTGAACTGGACTTTTAGTTCTTGAAAACAGGGTGTTTAACAACTAAACATGCCCTTAACTGAGATCAAGAATTGAAAGCAACGGAGCCACGGTGGCACACGGCTAAAGCAATAGACCTTGACGCAGTCTATTCATTGCAGTTGCACACCAAGCAAAAGCCGAGTTTGGCTGGCTCATGTGGAGCAGCATAATTGTCGTGCCGCTCTGAGGGTGGCGGGAGGACTCGGCAGGGGCTAGTAGGATTGTTGTATGCAGCAGTGCCCTGTTCGCCTCGAAGTCATGGCTGCGGGGTCTGAGACAATGGGGCGTGGAGAAGGCATGTCGGCCTCTAGGATCACAAGATCTTTCCGGGCTGGTAGGCGGTGTATCCCCAGCTAACGTGTATTTGGATTAGATAGGGTACAATTGTCTACCAAATTGGGAGAGAAAATTTACAAAGTTTGGCAATCACCAAAAGTAACAAAATTAAATTACTGAAGACACACATCATCATGGCACGGGTGGAAAAAGTCTGTTCATTCATTGAGTGTGCACTCACGCTTGATTTGCCTATATGAGGACTTGCAAGTAAAGCCATTTTACATACAGACAATACAACACAGAACTATCAGCATAACATGTTGGTTTGGCTACAACTGATGATTTAATATTGTCCTTACCATCGTCTTATTCCTTTGATATGTATGTTGTGTTATATTCTTCAATTGATGTGCTTATTGCATTTTTGTTTTAGCTTACGTTATAATCACATTATGATGATTAGTTTGTACAAATGGATTCATTTTATTAGATAATATGGCACAACAGGCTAAGACGCAGCAGACTCGCGGTTGCAGTTCGTTCGCTGCAGTTGCACACCGGGGACCGGGGTTCGATTCTCGGTCCTGCCAAAAGCCAAGTTTGGCCGGCTCACGTGGGGTAGCAATAATTGGCTCGCTGCTCCAGAGGGAGGGACTTGGCGCCTCGGAATCACGGTTACAGCTTGGGAGGTGAGACGGCTTGAAGAAGGCGTGTCGCTCTCCCGTTGGCCGCCGAGGGACGGGGTGTGGGCGGTGTATCTAATACTAGCTCTAATTGAATCAGACGGGGTTCAATTGGCTACCAAATTGGGAGAAAAATGGAAAAAATTGGATAAAAAAAATAAAATAAAATTTAAAAAAAAGACTCTGGTGTGACATTGAACCTCTAGACTGGTGATTTTAATTTCCTGTCAATTGTTGATACATTGGAATAATAAAACAAATGCAAATGCGTACGTCTGCGGCTTGCAATGCTACTTTTTAGCCACTGTTTGTCTATACACATGGTCTGAAGGCTCTGTAGGGTATGCACATTTCCACTCACATTAAAATTTGATAAATCATAAACTTAGTGTGGAAATAAGCATGCTTGATAAATGAGGCCCCCAGGCATTCATCAAATCATAAACATGACCTTTGGCTGCATCATACAGGGAACTACCCCCTGTGTTCAGTCAACCTATACCTCCCTCCTCCCCACAAGCCATCTTAAGGCAACATTCTATTCAATCAAATAACATTACATTACATTACATTACATTATATTTAGCAGACGGTTTTATCCAAAGCAACGTACAATACAGTACATATCAGGCTTCCAGTCTACTCAGTTGTGTGCTAAAAATGGATCAAAGCCTGTTCCAACACGATGTTGGGGTCTCCATCACTCTATGCACAGTATGCTTAATATTTAACTGTGGGAGTTTATATTTAGCCGCTTCTTCAGGTTATCCTCTGCTATGCCAATTCTGTGATGACTGCCCATGGAGGTACTAACTCTTTCATCCAAAATATTTTGTAATTGTTTCAACAACCTACTGCTGATGAGGTACTACATTTTGTTGATACTTAATTACCACCTGTACCTTCCTTAAAAGTTGCACTTCCATCTGAGTACCGGTTGGACTGACATGAACAGGAAGATTTTAATGTTACATATTTTGTCTAAGTCAAAGAAGGAGGAAATATGATAAAAGGTACTGTAGAAGATGTGGTGGGTGATATATTATCCCATAGCTGTCATATAAGGTTTATGCAGCGTCAACAGGATGATGAAATACTGCCAGCTCGATGTATCAGTCAGTCATCAACCACCAGGTCAATTTTCCTTTAACCCTTCTTTGAGGATCACAATGAACAAATATGGCTCTGTCAATCAAATCTCACAAAACATGCTCTTCCTCAGAGATTCATAGAGCTTGATCAACAAGCCGTAAAGATATATTTTTCTCATTTGCAAAGGTATAAATGCAGTCGGCTCCACCTTATTGGCACTCTTAATATAAATGGAGAAAAAAGGTTGCACATAATAAACAACATGGATAATGATCTATATTTTATGTTCAAACATGCAGGGAAACTATATTTTTATTTCAAGACATTTGCTCTCATGTTTCAATGTTTTTTATTTAGTAATCTAATTTTAAAACCACAGGCCAAAATTCCTCTCACAGTCACCCCTAACAATTATTGTAAATAAAAACAAAGAAAGTGAAATTGGCAATACAATTTTACTTTAATTTAGTTAATCTGGGTCTAAAGGGACTATATGGTAAGGTAACAAGTATGTAAAATCCCTCTGTCAACCATCAGCATGGGAAAAGCCACATAAGTCAGGTAATGGGTATAAAAACATAAAGAAATGGTTAAATATATCACTTAGCCCTGTAAGGGCCATAATAAAAAGGCATTAAACATATGGAATGGTTGCAAACTTGCCAGGAAGTGGATGCAAGTGCTTAAAGTTGGACTTATTTAAAAATGAATGACTCCCGTGGATTTCCTCGGAAGCTGATTGAACAGCTTCACTGCATATACTGTAGATGGCGCTAGTCTACCACAATCAGTCACTGAATAGCCCAAGGTCTGTGATGCCTGTGATGTGATGTGATGACAGAACTAGAACAGTGCCAAACTAGCAAGCTCAGTAACATAGCTAGACTAAAGATAGTTTTGATAAAAATACATAAGAAAAACTGCCTGCAAAGAAGTATGAACACATAATCTGTGAATCTGTGAACCAGCTGTCCAACCTGCTATTTGCAATCTTGGGCTCACTGAATATGGTGTATTCTGAGTATCATGTGCTCACTGAATACGGAAGACCTTGATTTCCCAAATTCCCACAGTTTTGGATTGTGCTATCAACATTATATGTAACATGCAGTGGGATTTGTCTAGCCTACAGTATGCCTACTAATTTGTGAGCATTTTAAAGGAACATGATGCATAATATGGATTAAAATATCCTTGGATTAAAGCTACAGTCTGCTCTTGTCACTGTATCCTTTCAAACTTATAGTGCTAGAGTACAGAACCAAAATAACAAAAAATGTGTCACTGTCCAGTGAATTATGGTGCTCACTGTATGTTTGTTAAAATGTTGCATTGTGTTTTTTATCATAATGACAACAGACCACGTTAAGTGCACAATCTAGCTATTGGCTGGAGATGTATTTTTTATAATTACTTTGGGTGCACCTTCATACACAGCTCCAGGTTGCCCTTCCATTTCCCAACCCCAATTCTCTCATTAACCATCTCTCATTAACCAAACATGAACATTATTATTTGTGAAATGATAATTATCGCACCGAAGAAAGTTATGAATATTTCTTGTTTACGGCCTTTTTCAGATGCCAGTTTTGGAGGAGTTAATGGACTGTTCTTGAAACTTCCATTGCAAAATACAAGCTGCAAAATTATTTTCTTGAAATATAGAATGCCACAACTGATTTAAAATTAAACCCTTTCACAACAACAGCAAACACAGGACATTCCTGGGTTGTTGCTTCTGTGTGAAAGTATAAGGGGCTACAGTAATAAGACATGTACATAATATGATGTTTTATGATGTTTGTCTGTTCAGTGGAGATTGTGAGTGCAACAACATAGGCCTATTTGTGAAATAATTTCCAATTATTTAGCAAGTTCATAAAAATACTGGTGTCATTTTATTTGCGCACGGTTTATGTTTATTTAGTTATTCATGAGACAATAATAACCCCATAATATTGTCCTGATTTGAAATTTTTTTTTTTGTGCTTAGCTCTGTTAAGTCATTAAATAATTTGAAAAAAAAATACCACTAGCCTATTAAACAGACTGAACATTCAAAGGGCTGACATGGCCGACTGCGCCTCCTGGTGTTCTCGGCAACCACTGCACGTCATTGCTGAAATTATTATTCTTTTTCTACAACGACAGGGTCACCCTGCAGAATCCCATGCTCATTTTAATTGACTGCATCTGTATTATCCCCATGGACGGTAAGGAAGATGGGAAGGGAGGCTATAAGTAACCCAAGTGTCGCAGTTTAAGAATTGCAGAGATTGTGTATTGGGGTCACTAAGTAAAAAAAAAAAAAGCTTTTTATTTTTTATTTTTATGTTCCAACTCTCATTGGAATTATGACAGAAGAGAGTGCAATGGTCAGATGAGACCAGAATTGGTCTCGTTTTGGTGGTAAAATTGAATGTATACAAGGAGAAGCACCTCATACCTACTGTCAAATATGGTGGTGGGTCATTGATGTTTTGGAGATATTTTAGTCCAGGTGCACTATTGAAGATGAATGGCACAAAGAATTTAAAAAAGTACCAGGAAGCCTTGGCAGACAATGTGGCTGCCTCTGCTAGGAAGCTGAGACTTGATCGAAGGTAGATTGTCCAGCAGGACAATGACTCCAAGGATACATCAAAATCCACACAGCAATGGTTAAGTAAAAACAAAAATGTTCCGCAATGGCCATCTCAGACTTATATCCCCTGAAAACCTGTGGTCTGAACTGAAGAGGTGGGTATCCCCAGGATATCAATGATTCTGAAAATGTTCTGCATGGAGGAATGGTCAATAATCCTTCCAAATATGTTCTCTAACCTCTCACAAATTATAGAAAAAGACTCATGGCTGTTGTCTTTGGTGTTTGCACAAAGTATTAAACCAGTGCCAATAATTGTGAATCTCTTTTTTCAATTAAATTAAGTATGTATATTTTATATGTATAGCGCTTTTTACATTACAAGATTGTCACAAAGCAGCTTTACAAAGAACACAGGTATGAGACTCCCTCAGAGCAAGGGTGACAGTGGCAAGGAAAAACTCCCTGACTAACAGGAAGAAACCTTGCGCAGAACCGAGCTCAGAGCGGGAGCCCATCTGCATCTGGCAGACACTGGGCAAACCGTGAGTTTGACAGTAGTGTTATATATAAATCATTACACTCCCATTGATTTCTATCCCATGCTATATATAAATAAATGAAAATAATATTTTAATGAATAATTATACACAAGGCACAAGGAGGGCAGAGGTAGCAGGTTAGTTGTTTTTTGGGGAAATATGTTTTTTTCTTTTCAAAGGGCTGACATGTAAGTAATGTAAGACTTTATTCATGATTCAATTGAATCAACCAAAGGGCAATACTGTATGCATGTTGGAAAATAAAGGTAATGTTAATAACTGCATTATTTTTTACTTTACAGCAGTTTTTGTGCAAATGTATCAAGGGTGCCAGTAATTCTGGAGCCCACTGTATATACACTGAAAAATGTTTTTTGCTTTTTATGCATGCAATGTCTAAACCTTTTTCAGAAAACGGCAACAATGCAAAGGGGATGTAAATCTGTTCTTACTTCTAACAACTATTACACCCACCTTCAAACCCATTCTCTATAAATGAAAATAACAAGAATGAATATTAAGCCAAGGACAGTAGAGCATTACACAGCATGACATAAATGAATCAGAGGTTTTATTAGAGAATATGTTCACGGCGCTGTGATATGATAAGCATATTTTGTTTTGAATACAAATGACCTGAACATGAGCATTCATCATGCAGCACTGGTCTTAATTAAATTGAGCTGAAGTGATTACCTGTAAATCAAATTACACTGTCATTATTCTTTACTGAGAGAATGAGGCTCCTAGCATGATTTACATAGAAGGAAGGAAATATACTGTTGTATATCTGCACTAAGCTTTGGAGATGGATAATATGCATGAATACCACTTTACAGGGAATAGTGAGAAGATTCTATGATGTGCTTCTTTCACATCAGCAATTCAGTATATTCAAATTACTGGACAATATATTCTACAAATGACTTGGAATAAACCAAAATACAAGGCTCCCAGTGTTTAAGAAAAAAAAAAATTGTGCATCAACATTAAATCCTTTTCTAGCATGGCATTCCCTCACGCACGCACACGCACACAAACACACACACACACACACACACACACACACACACACACACACACACACACACACACACACACAGTACACTCCAGAGAATAGAAGGTAATCCGCCAGCAAATGCCTTGTCATAATATTGCTTCACATAGTTACTAACAATGAGTACCAGAATAAGGCATGAGAGTGCTCAGTTCCGCAGGTGCCTGGGGGCTCATTGCCTGTAATTTACATCAATAATGTTCATTATTCAAATGAGATGAATGGGATATTGTCAGGCTGTAGTTGAGTAGCAGCATTATTCTGACCTAGTGTAGGTGTCACAACCTTGTCCTCTCATTCCTCCAGCAGTGTTGTAAATAATGTTTCCCAGCTGCCATGTGACAGGACATACACCGACAAATCATGAGCTTGATCATTATGACAAGATTTGTTACAAGTGATTTAACAGTTTGCTCATTTGTAGCAATTGTTGAAGGCCAGAGATTGGTAATTAAACTCTCATAGTTCTTATAACTACAGTGATTGTGTATGCTTTCATATTGTGTTTGAGTACATTAAGGGGCCATTAGAATAGTTATGGTCAAGTACTGCATATGTCCTTTGCCAGAAACAGAACTTGCATAAGCATTATGTATATATGTGTATGTGTGTGTGAACGTATTTGCATTTTTAATTTATAAAACATTTTTTGTATCACTTGAAAAATAATTCAGGTTTTTCTACCAAGATTAGAATTTTACTTTCAATTTTACTTTATGAATCATTGACTCAGACTTTTCATGGGGTCATAATATTCAAACACTGAATGCACAATTCAAATCAGCTGGGATGTTCTAACCAAGTAATAATCTCCTTTTGAGTTCAAGAAAATATTAAATGTATGCTGGGATAGGCTCCAGACCCCCTGCAACCCTGTTCTGGATAAGCAGGTTAGGATAATGAATGAATGAATGAATGAATGAATGAATGAATGAAAAGATTCAATACCTAGCCGTCAAACAGTAGAGTGACTTAGCCGTTGTGTTATTTAAAGTGATAATCAGAAAACAAGGAGAGGATGCTAGTTGGATTGTCAATATTTAGTGCAGGTGCAAGAATCAAATTGGAGGAATAAAAAATAGGAAAAAATCATTCTCCACACTGCAGATCAAAAAGGCGAGGATGAAAACAGTTCCAAAAATTCGTTTAATTTATTGCTTTGGTGCCCAACTTAAAGGTGTAGGTGTAGAAATAGTATACGAAAGAAAAAAGGAACTAACAAGCTAAATTTGTTCATCATTGATTGATTTTTAAAGTGAAAATGCATTTTTTTCTTTTTTTCTTTAGTGAAATTACAGAAATACATTACAGATAATTCAAATAATGCCCTGGACTTATTTAATTATTTTATTTTTTTAAATATAAAAAATCTAAATGTACATAAAAAAATGCAAATGAAGGTTCTGTTTCTATTGCCATCTAAAATGCTAAACCCAAAGAAAGTATCAACAAAAGTATTTTTACCACAGAAGGTCCTGAGTACAGCAGTCTTCTTTTGCCGCCATTTAACACATTGAGTGGAGGCATCATGATGGAGTACCCCTCTTTTAGTGAGAAAAGATGTTTGCTTAAGGTTTCGTCATTCCCTGGAGGCATGGCTAGGAAAATAAGCACATCAGTTGTCATAATGACAGGATAAAAATGGAGCCATCATATTTCAGTAACACAATGCACTCAGCATGCCCATTGAGTGATGAATTATGGACTTTCGCTCTCACACATAGACTATAAGTTAATATTATCTCCCCAGGATAATTATAGCAAAGTTCAATTACTGACCAGAATTACTGTGTGGGCTGCACCATGGGTTTTGACACGGCCCCTTTTGCACATTTATCTTTTCACCTAACATTGTAAATCTGCATGGTGGCAGTGATTTATCTACTGACGACAGTCCTTCTCCTGTGCCATTCTTCTTCACAATGATTGGCTGGTCCCTGGAGCCCCCTTATGCTTAATGTAAGCTCCTCTATTACAGTGTGTTTTTCTACCTAGTTCCTGTCCCTTTTTGTCTTCAATGAACAAGGCAAGATCCAGATTTTGAATTTACCATTTCACATGTACGGCCATAAAAAGCATGGTGTGTGGGAAGACGATAAGGAAAGAGGTTAAAAGAGAGTTTGATTTATATATGTTTTAACACCTCTGAACACTGATTACCCATTCAGCACAATACACTTCTGTTTGGTATACAAGGCTATTTTCTTAGTAAATTATAATAATGAAATAGCCAGACTGTTTAAGATTTTACATTTGAAAAGTCTTTGAGATTATTATTGATGCATACTTCACTTCAATGTGACTGCTCATACCAGTATGCTTATAATTTGTTTGTGTACAGTTTGCCTGATTTTAGACACTGATTAAGCCTAGCCCTACACTAAATTCAATTTTGAATAGAGATTCGCCATACAAAACTAATTTTATTAAGAATAAGCTCATCTGTGACTGGGAAAGCAGACCATAATGTTTCAATTTATAATTTGAGTCAGTCTTTTTACCTCAGGAATTTATGTAGCAATATATCTCTGCATCGATGAGCTAACAATAGCAAGCAGTGGCCAGAAAAACGTTATATTGACTAGATGGCTAGCTATAATGATGCACAAAATAGGTCTAACCTTCCACATTAAGCCATTACTAGCAAGCATTTTTCCCTATCTTTTTTAGAAAATTTAAGGAAATTGAAATGGAAAATAACATTACATAATGCATTGAAAGGAAAATAGTATCTAGTGTTCGATTTTGACCTGATTATAAGTAGGTCTCCCATTTTCCTGGATAAAAATTAAACTCTACAGTCATTGGTCAATGATGAAGGCCACCAAGCACAGAATAGTTCCACAAGCTACCCTTTGATTGATGCCACATCATGGACATTTGTCTCCTGCACCGGCAGTCCAGGTTCAGTGTCATGAGCTAATGTGCCACTGACACTGATCTGCGTGTTACTTTGAGTCCAGTCAGTGAACTGATCATTGGATGCTTGTTCTCCAAAGTAATTTGTCCCATGAGCTCATTTACTGTACATTGCCATCATTTAGAATACCTCCTGTCATGGTTCTGGGCTTCTGTTCGAATTAATTTCCAGGCACTACCTTTTTGCGCCGTTACAGTCATATTTCTGCCAATTATTTCACTTTGGCTATCAGGTAATCAATACCCTTGTGCCGATTACTGATTCCAATTGTCTGCCATGTGTGGTCTGATTATCGATGAAGGTCAGCTGCGTGTCTTTCTATCTAAGTCCTGCTTTTCTTTCCAATTCCCATAGCACATTCTGTTTTTATTTTTCATTTGTGCACTAGGTGAGGTATGTGACTGACTATTCTCATTTACCTGTTGTGGCGAAGTTTATGGGAGCTGAACATACAACAACTCTTCAGTACCTTAGGGTGGTGAGGACAGTCTGTCACACGTCACCTTTACATTTTATTTTGTGCACAAATGTTAGACACGACAGTTGGAAGACGGGATTCCTCTGGGAATTGAGACCCTGTTAGCAGCTTTCTTCTGTTTAGGACAAGTGTTAGCCTTGTTTAAAAGCTACCTTTAGGAAGGAAGGAGCTTTATTCGGAGTTAAAGTGGACCCAGGAGTACTGGTAATTAACAGAGGCCCAGACCCCCTAGATCCCCATTGATCAAGCATAAGGGATAAATCAATATTCCACCTATGTGGATTCCAATTCCAATATGTGGAAATTATTATTGACACTGCTATGTGTCTTTCCTGTAGCGTGCCATTTCCAAGTTTGACAGCCGCCTTACGTATACTTTAGTGTAGCGAGGTGTTTCTTTTCGTCACTTTCAAAACTCAGTATTTTGTTCGTGTCGTTGTTTATGTCTGTTATTGTGCATATAGCACTAAGGCTCAATTCGCCGCTGTTGGACGACTTATTAGACTTATTATATACCGTAGTTTGGAGTTATCACTCCTCCTAGTAAGAGCTCTATGAGGGAGATCTTTGTGGCTGTTTGTGTATGTACCTTCCTCTTAAGTCTCCTGCATGCGGAGCCAAGAAGCGTACAGTATTCGTCATGATTAATGTATATTTGCTATTAGTGTGTGGAGATGAAATGCATGGTCATGGGAGACCACCCCTCTAATGGGATAGCCTTGTGGTATTCACCGACAGCCCAGGGTGTTGCGTTTGACAACTCTTGGAGCATTAGGCGCATATAGTTGGCACATTTGTAAGTATCCTGCACAGTCACTTCAGCCTAGGTGAGCCCCTGGTGAATATCGGTTGCGTACCCATCTCCTACTCGCCTCGTCTTACGGCTGCCATAATCAGTAGCATGTGAGGTTGAGTTTCCCTGCCATTTGTTATTTCCTTGCTCAAGTCAGATTAGACTTCTCAACCGCATTGATAGGTGGTTCTATTGGTTTGCTAATAGCCAGCAGTTATTTATTCCCTTTCTCGTTTTCCCCTTCCTCCTCTGAGATGTATCCCTTGTCTCTAGGGATGCCCCCAGAAAATCTTAGTGGTTCTCGCGAATTGTGGGTCGCGTTTGGTACTCCAAACCCACTCCCTTAAACCTCTTGATATGTAGGAAGAAGTTATAAATTATAACATTTACCATTGTTTATGTTTACCAGCTAGAATTTTACTTTTGTTTATCCATATAAATATGGAACTTATGGATTTATAATACGGATCAAGGACAATTATAAGCACATATCCCCTACAATCAATGGTATGCTTACAATCATATCTTGTTTCAGGCTGATTCATCATATGCACAGTAACAGTACAAAGTACTGCTACTGCTGGCAATGAAATGTTTAATCTGAGAACTCTACAGCAACTTAGACAGAAGTAGGAACAAAATAAATGTAAACCATATACAATGCAGGTGCATCAATCAAACAGTATACAGTAAATCTAAAAAATGTGATACTAAAGATAGAGCAAACTATATAAGACAGTACAAAGTAGTACAGTGCTTCAGTGCAGTGTAGACAGAACACAGAACTAAACAGTGCAAGCAGTAAAAACAATATTGTGCAGGTAGTAGGGGGAAGTGATATTAGGTCATGAATTATGAGTTATGAATTGAACAGTCTTATGGCCTGGAGGATGATGAATATGAGGTTAATGTGCAGACTTGCAATTCATTAATTAATCACAATTAATTTGAGGGCATTTACATCCATGTCAGGTGATCCATGTAGGAATGACATCCCTTTTTATACATATGTGGCAGGTGGGGACTTGGTTTGCAAGAAGGAGGCAGGGCAATCTGAGGAACACGCCTACTGATTAAGTAGACACACACCTGGGCTGCATGATGAATTCGTTCAGGCTGTTAATTGTGTGCTCTTTTCCGCAGTAGGCGTCTGAGACTGGGGAACTACAAACGAGAGAGTTGTTGTACGAGAAACTGGGGTGGAACCCACAGAGATGACAAACAACATCAGTTTGGTTTTGTTTGTTGTAATTATTTTAGTTTGTTGTTTTGACCCCGATTCCAGGAGGGTGATGGGCGAAGACCTTTTTTGTATATTTATAGTTTGCACTCGCTCTGTCTCCATTCCCCCCACCCCCCGGGGGGGCATGATTCTGTGTTTCTGCAGAACGGCTCGGATGGGAATCGACTGGCACATGGTGGTGTTGAAGACTGCTGGCTTCTTGGTAAGCATATTATAATTAGACTTTTCTCGGTTTTAGACCTACGCATAATACATTTAATGTTTTCATAAATGTTTTCGTATTGAGCATCCTCAATATGGAATGGCTCCAATTGAAATATGATATTTAACTGGGGGGAATACAACAACAAAAACTACAAAAAAACGTACCTTCTGAGTTTGAGGGGGTTTGATCCAGGACGAGAGTAAATATCGCGGTCACCCTCCGAGGTAATTCCTGATAATGTAATGTAAAGTAGTCTCTCCTATTACGGTTCATCCATTACGGACAACGTGGGCACACTTGGACCTCTTCCTGTGGCTTTGTGGGTTTGGAATCTACTCTTCGCCTCCAGTTTCATGTCATTTTTGCTTTACCTGCTGCAGCATGTGCGGAACTTTTGAAACTAAGTTTACCGCAACAGTGATTTCTTGCCAGGCTTTGGTCTTCCCTGGCCCCGACACTCCACTACTTACACTACTGAATAATTTGTTATTTTTGTATTTTTATTGTACTTAAGTTAGAATCAATTCAATCAGGAAAAGTTTTTCTTCTTTTGTCTTTTCTCTGTCTTCTCTCATTCTCTTTACGTTGCCAACAAGGGAATTATAAGCTCCTTATATGGGATTTATGGTCATCAATTTTTGCTAATGACAACATGCACAAGCTTCTCATTCACAGTTGATTGGTATTTAATAACAGCTGTGTCTACTCCTGTTTGATATATCTGACACAATTTGTTTGCTTCCAATCACACATACATTTGCACATGGATTTCTGAAAATAATGAGGCCCAAGAAGTACAAATCAGAAGCAGGGACAAGTGTGTTGAAGACCTTAGAGGAAAATACAGTTCCAAGTATGGGTGAGCCGAGTAGTCGTTTTAGCCAAGTACCCGTTACAATGATTGACTGATTACCTAGCATGAGTGTTGTACGAGTAATTGGATTATCCATGATCAGAGAATTGGCCTGGTTCATTTATTTATTTTTTACATTGGCTGCAGTAGCTGTACATGTACTAGTGTATCCTAAAGTTAACACTGTTTTGTGATTGGGCAGTTCCTCCCTGGTTCCTCCCCCTTAGTTGAGTAAAAATGAATTTGGTAGGGGTTATGTTGGGTAGATGTGAAACATCTCTATGATCACATTAGATTTTTTGGCTTTGGCAACCCTGCAGCACTCACTACTGCTGAGTTTACTGGTGATGTGATGCATTGTAAATTGCTATATTCTTCTTTATGTCAGCCCGTAGTTTACTCATTGTGATAGCTTAACAGTTTAATATTAGCTAGCTAACTGGGTGGGACACAAAGCACGGAAGAGAACCCTTCTAAAATTGTTACATGCACTGAAGTAAAAACAGCTTCTCCGGTTTTCTACTCTGTGAATTTAACCACATAACTCATTGCACGTGTGGGTGTCTGCATAAACAAATAAATACTCACATTGAGGTCATAAATACTGGCATAAAGAGTTTAGTGCAGTGTTTCTGTGGAAAATAAGTGTGTTTATTCTTACTCGCCAGACAGAGCGTCTGCATGAAATAAGCGCAAGGCTTTCAGTTTGTATACCTATACTAGATGCGTTTGGGAGATGTGCAATTGAAACAAAATTACCAATCGGGATGGAAGATAAACTTTCTTTTTTATCATTGGAGATGAAGAAAAAGTTATCTTTCATTGTCTTGTCTGCGTTGCGGATTTCTGCGGTCCTTCATCTGTGGTGACAGTCCATATCTAAACACGCCTCGCCTACTCACACTTACATGTTTATTGTAACATTAGGTGGTGGTTGGCAGCCAAGCCGGCTACTTTAGGCTGACTACTGTAGCTGGGTGACGGATAGATATCACCCGATAGCAACTGTAGTAGTTGTGCTTCAGGTGAAAGTCTTGGTTTCAATGTACAGGTATGCCTCAATTTATGAATGTTCTATTTACGAATTTTCATATTAATGAACACAACATTTTAGGGAAATTTTACAAATGGAATGTTCACCTTAACAAAATTTTACATGGAGAAAACATTTTTTTCTAGTAAAAGTCAGCAGCCATTGCAACAGACCCAACTCAATGCTGCCCTCTAGTGCTTGAAATTAGCATTAGCACATTTAGCAGTTTAAACACAAATGGAGGGCAAAACTCTGGGATTTACTCAATTTAACAGTTACTCAAAAACTACGAAAAGTGAGTCACCTCGATATGAAAATGGAGATTACATTTAAGCATGGAATAGAGGTAGACTTCATTTACAAACCGAACATTAAATCTGCCTGTGTATTGATCAACTAGTTTGCTAGGCAGATGTTTAAATTTCTACTTTTCAGTCATTGCGGTTGCACCGATCATTTCATTTCTATACAGCGATCATTTCATTTCTACATCCGTGCACATTGCTGGCCATAGGCAGTGTTGGCAGCCATGTTTTGGTTAGAAACTTAAAATGTTAAAAAAGTGTTTTTTAATGGGGTTGCCATTCCAGTTTCAGTCATTACTGTAATTTAATTTAACCACGCAGATGTTCCGATGGTTTACCAATGAAAATAGGCCTAAAGATTGTTATTATTATTATTCTTTATTGTTATCAACTGCCCGGAACATATCTCTATTAAATCAATAGTTTTAGTTTACAAAATTTCAGTTAACGAACAGTTTCTCAGGAACGTAACCCCTTTGTAAATCGAGGTATACCTGTACTGCAAATTGCAATGGAAGATGGGGTAATTCTGGGTTACGTCATGCCCACTTCCGAGTACGAGTAGCCGGACGCAGATGATTTAATTGGTTTACGGATACGGAAACAGATACGAATAATACAGTACTCACTCACCCCTCGTAACTAGGGGTAAGACTGCCTTCTACACACACTTAGCTAAATAGCCTATATTAGCCTACTATTATGGTTGAAGTCCATTCAGTGGGGTGTTTGACATCTCTTTTTTCATCTTTCATTCATTCTATTTTGTTGGGATTAAATATTAAACATGCAATAATATCAATAATAATTAAATATCATACTGTAAATCACAAACACTTGTGTGACCAGCGACCACACTACCGTCCAGATCCCTGGACCGCTACTTCTCACAGCAATCTCTGACAGAGGCAATACACCTCATTCCATACACTGGGCATGGATTATTTTCAAAATGTTTTCAAATAAGTAACGTCGGAACAAAACTGCCCCATACCTTGCTAGCCAGCAACCAGAATGTTGCGCATCGGCAAAAACAAACTTGAGATTTTTTGGCAAAAAAGGAATTTAGTGATGCCTACATCTAAGTAAAGCATTTTCTTTGGAGGACTTCCAGGGAATCTCTTGTCTGAGTGAATATTTCTGAGGAAGACAGTGAAAACACCATTGACTCCACAATAGAGGGCATTTTCAGTGACATGACCCCATTTTATATCGGTGAACATCTAAATATATTCACAAATATTTTATTATTATTCAGAATGCTTATAAATAAAGAGCCAGCCTGCTTTTGAATGATAAATACCATGTGAAATGTGTTTGACTTATTTATGGGCTTAGGGTTAGGTTGGGTATTTGACAAAAACTTAAATCAATGGACCTCAGTGAATATATTCGCACACAAGATGTTATTATTGCATTAAAGCTTATGGAACTTTGTTTTAGTAATATTTGAAGTAATTGAAACTCCAAAGGGTTACCTTTCAGAAGAGGCCAGGATTATGCTTCTAGTCAAAAGTGTTCCAGAATAATTTTATTTTGGTTATGTAATTTTCAAGCTTTTGTCCTGAAAAGGGGAGATACTGAAGGTTAATGTTACGGCGGGGAGGACAGAGGAACCAGAAGCAGACACAGGGGTGTGGAAAATGGCAAGTTTACTCACAGGTGATGGGGCAGACAGAGCGTAGTCACAAAACAAGCCAAGGTCAAAATCCAGGGGGTCAGTCCAAACAGGCAGAGGTACAGAATTCCACAAAACACAAAGAATAGTCCAGGGAAGCAGGCAGGGGTCAAAACAGGAAAACCAGATAAGCAGATAACCAAGGGCAAGGACTCAAGGACTCAAGGGCAAGGGCAAGGGCAAGGGCAAGGGCAAGGGCAAGGGCAAGGGCAAGGGCAAGGGCAAGGGCAAGGGCAAGGGCAAGGGCAAGGGCAAGGGCAAGGGCAAGGGCAAGGGCAAGGAAACAAGGTGGCTAGAACTGGGGAAGGAATCAAGGGCTCGGGAACAGAAACAGGACAAGGCGAACTAGCAGCGTGCAACTGAAAAGGACAGGTATAAATACACAGGGGAATGAGACAAACTAGGCGGGGCATGGGAGTGAGGGTGTCTAACAAATAAACATCAGGTGAGACACATGAAAGGGTAATGGGACAATAACGAGGGGGAAAACAAAAACGCGGACTGGATTCACAAAGACACACATGTAAAACAAACGGCTCTGGACTAGAGAGTAGACAATGCATAGATTGAAGATGTAGTGATAGTTAAGAGACAGGTGCGAACACTTCGCTGAAACAAACGAGTAATAGCATAGGAAGGCGGAGTTATAGAACAGCGCAGAAATGCTAAGAGATGCGTTAGTGAGTTAGTAACGTGAATATTTCTAAACTACCCAATAAAAGTGATTGTTAGTTAGTTAGACAGACAGTAAGTGTATTAATCGGATTAGTACTGCACAAAACCTAGATTAGTAGTGGTTAGTAAGAATAGTGCTTTACAACATTTAACTATCAAGAAAAAGCAGGAAGTAAGAATCGCAAGTTTAGAAAAAATGTTGAACACCGAAAACTACCGTAACCACCCGAATAGTGGGGCACGCAGACAAGGGAGTGACTCGACTGGAAAACATGCAGACGCAGACATAACAGGGGAGGACGAGTGCAAAGACTAATGAAAACAGAACCAGACATGAAATATGAAAAATAATAAATTCCAAGAATAAATAATACTAAACAATGATACACTAACACACAGAACACAGGAACATAACAGTTAATTTGAGCTGAATATAAATTCCAAAAAACACTTCAATAAGTTGTACCAAGTCACAGCTTAGATTGCTATGGCTGACCTCGTTTTGCATTATATTTACATTCATTGCTTTATTCAGAGATTTGGTGCATGGCGTACTTCGGAGAGAGTGCATCTTCAAAGACTGAGATGATTTCTTTAGTTAGCCTCACAAGTCAGTTCCGACCGTAGTCCTATGGTATAAAAATGGGACTTGCCCAGACACCTCCTTCTGAGTTTGTACAACACACCTGAGCCAGAACTCAGAAGATCCACACGATTCCAGAACATGTGCTTTCCATCCTCAGCTTCTTGGGGACTGGCACAGGACAGTGAAAACATATCATGGTCGCCCTCCTGGGTAATTTCAGCAGCATCTCTCCTATAATTTAATAACTTTTCCTCCAGTTTTATGGCAAACCATTTTTGTTTTGCCTATTTAATAGCACATGGACTTTGACAACAACAGCAGAATATTTTCTGTCTTCAGTCTTCCCCGGCCCTGACATTCCACTGCTTACCCTCCACACGCAGTATGGCTCCAGTGTGTATACAGCACCTAGGAAGCTGCACCACATCTTACACCAGCTCCGTTCACTTTAATTTCAGTACTATGTGGCGCATACATAGTTTATGCAGCCTATAGAAACAAAAGTAGGCTAATTGGCAACAAACTATGTTCAGATGTTAGTTTTGCACATTGACATTTTCTGCTAATCATAAGTTCTGTGCAAGCGCTTTGCGATTGAATATTGATAAATGAGGCCCATTGCCTTTGTTTTTGGTGATCCTTACTGCCGTATTGTCTAATACAATTGAGTAATTGAGTAATATGAAGTATCATATTCTGCATTCTGCATTCTTCATTTTTATCATTAATATTTTTAAATGTATGATGAACTAACATAACTGCAAATAAATTAATGATTATTTGATGTGTGGCTTGAAATAGAGCTCCATCATCCCATGGTGGTAGAGGACTGTTCTCTTGCCTCTAGTTGTCTATACTGTATTATGTGAATAAAAACAAAATGTTTTTTTTGTTGTCACATTATGACAACAAAGATTAAAGACAAATTATTTTTTTAAAACAACCTGATCAAATCCACTCATTGCTCCAAACTGTAGTAGACATCCAATAAGTTTCAATATAAGCTTTCTAGATATCAGCTTTACTGCATGCTTGTACATTTTTAAAAAAAATTAAATCTTTTGTCTTTGCTTTCTGCAAATAAGACATTAATATGAATATTTGCTGGAGCTTATTTCAGATCAATATTACTGTTAACCACGTTTATATCACATGGGCTCTGATTCACAGAGACATTTGATCTTCACCATATTATTGTCCTCCTGCACTCTTTGGTGGCAAAATATTTGCATAAGAATTGCCCTTCTGACTGCTAAGCAAGCTCAGGCTTAAAATTCATCTAGAAAATGCAAATGTGCTCGGAATATAAACACTATAACCAAGTCAAATGCTAACCTTGATATTGTACAACAGTAATTGACTATGCTGTCATATTCAAACAAATCTAATTTCATTTTTATGAGACATATGTTAAAAAGGTGTACTCTTTCAATAATTATTCTGTTAACGCACCCACCTTTTATGCAAAACTAGGAGATACTGTCATATTAGAATAATAAATCCAATTCGGTGGTTATGAAACACATGTAGACAAAAAAGTGTGTACAGTACACTTTAATTATTTTGGGGGCATCCCTTATTTTCCTTGCATAAACTAAACTGGATATTACATTTGCTTAAAACTCAATCATGCAAAATGAAGACTTGATTTGAAAAATTTTAATAAAGATAAGTCGCCTTTATCATCGAATCAGGGAATGCTAATCGGCGTTTTCATTCGGCAGCAGTAGATAATGTCACTCTAGCTTCAGGCTCTTTATTTTGCAATAAAGCATTTACATTCTAATGATTTTATTAAAGCTTATACTGGCTGTCAGGAGCAGCCTCAACTGGCCCCCTCCCCTTTCCTACCCCTCTGCAAATCACCTGGCAAACTGTATCAGCTATCAGCTCATACTGCTTTTATCAAACCAGCCCAGTGGCAAGCTTGGGTCTGCCACAATGAGAAGTCTATTGCTTGAAGAGTCTGTATTTAATCATTTTTTCTTGGCGGTATTGTTCTGCTTACAGTGCATAAATAAGTGCTTCAAATAACCCCTGAGTGCCACTGACAATGAAACAAATTATCTGTCTTATTTATCTTTCTTGCATTCTTTGCAACCCCTTCTATTTTTTTCCCCCAGCCTCTTTATTTGCTGCAGGGAATGTATTTATTCACTAACCTATCATCTCTGAACAGCTCAAAACTACTCACTGATGAGTAGAAAGCTTTTGAGATAGGGATAGGGAGCACTTTCCAGTGATAAATTGGAACTGTTCTCTCAGTGGCTGCTTTGGAGAGGGGGTAGAGATGACCGCTGGGGCCAGCAGTGTTGTCTGAAAGGCAACCCCACAGTTAAAGGAAAGGAACATGTACATAAAATGGTCAGTCATTGGTCAATACAGAGGTGTTATTGGGAAGGGAAGGGAATTCATTCATTTTTTAAAAATCAAACACTAAATCAGTGACCTGTTAGTGAACTGTTAGTGTCATGTACAATGCAGTCTGTGAGTATTTCAACAGTTGTACACCAGCATTGGATTTGAAATGAAACAATGAATATGAGGTTAAAGTGCTGACTTTAATTTGAGGGTGTTTACTTCCATATGGAGTGATCTGTGTAGGAATTACATCCCTTTTTATGCATAGTCCTCCCAAAAGTAATTGGACAATTGGCTTCTTAGGCGTTTCTGTTCAGTCAGGTGTATTCAATCGCTTCCAATGTGCAGGGATAAGAAAGCTTGAGTCAAGGCTTTTGATTACCTTTGGAGTCTGTAATTGGCATTTTTCAACATGAAGATAAGAGTTGTGCCAATGACAGTCAAGGACTCCGTAATTGATTAAAGGAATTGGTAGGCTAAGGAAGACCTGTACAGTTGATGACCGAAAAATTCTCGCCATTATGAAGAAAAACCCATAAATACCTGTCTGACAGATCAAAAACGCTCTTCAGGAGATGTCAGTGACTACTCACTGCAGACTTCAAACAGATCTACAATGGCTACACTGCCAGATGCAAACCACTAGTTAGCTGCAAAAACAGGTAGGGCAGATTACAGTTTACATAAAATAAGTTATGTAAAACGGTTTTGTGGACAGATGAGACCAAGATTGACTTGTATTAGACTGATGGCAAGAGCAAAATGTGGCGGCTAATAGGAACTGCCCAAGAACCAAAGCAACCCCCTCATCTGTAAAACATAGTGGTGGTGGTGTTATAGTTTGGGCATGTATGGCTGCCAAAGTGCTAGCTCACTCACATTAATTGATAATGTACAGTATGTGCTGATTGCAGAAGCAGAATTAATTCTGATGTGTACAGAAGCATCTTATCTGCTCAAGTTCTATCAAATGTCACATTTATTGGACAGTGCTGCATACCACAGCAAGGCAATGATCCCAAACATGCACCAGCGCTCTTTCTTCTTTCTTTTTAATCATGTTCCAAGCAGTTTTTTTCCAAAAGCCTATTGTTTAGCCTATGTCTCTGGCTGTCCTCTTCTTATTCCTCAGCCTTTCCTTTCATTGACACAACTCCTCATGTGGACAAATGCCTATAATGAACTCCAAAGGTAATTAAAAGCCTAGATTCAAGACTAGGTACTGAAATCTTTCATATACCTGTACTAAGGAAGCGATTGAACACACCTCACTAATCAGCAATAGCTGTGAGTAAACAGTGGCTTCAGAAAGTATTAAAATCCCTTAAATTTTGCACACTTTATAGTTTAGATTTAATTTTAAATGGATAAAATTGCACTCAATCAATCTACACTCAATCTACACTCCATACGATCTACACTCCACACGTCATAATACAATACTTTGTAGAAGCCCCTTTGGCAGCAGTTACAGCTTTTGGTCTTTTTGGGTAAGTCTCTACAAACTTTGCACACCAGGACTTGGACAGTTTATCCCATTTTCCCTCAGAGATCCTCTCGAAATACATCAGATTGGATGGGAAGCATCTCTGAACTGCCATCTTCATGTCTCTCCACAGATGTTCTACGGGGTTCAAGTCTGCTTTGCCTGGTTCAAGACTTGTCCCAAAGCCACTCCAGTGTTGTCTTGGCCGTATGCTTTGTGTCATTGTCGTGTTTTTTTTTTCCAAGGTTTTTTTAAAAGGACCTTTCTCTATTTGGCTGCATTCATTCTTCCCTAAATTCTGACCAGTCTCCCTATCCCTGCCACTTAGAAGTAGCCCATAGCATGATGCTGCCACCACCATGGTTCACTGTAGCGATGGTATTAGCCAGGTGATGAACAGTGCCTGGTGTTAGCCAAACATAGTGCTTGGAGTTCAATTGTTGTCTCATCAGACCAGAGGATCTTTTTCCTCATGTGCTCAGAGTCCGTTAAATGGCATTTGGCAAAATCCAAGCAGGCCGTCATGTGTCTTTTACTCAAGAGTGGCTTCCGTCTAGCCACTCTAACATAAAGGCTGATTAATGGAGTGCTCCTGAGGTTGTCCTTCTACAGATGGTTGTCCTATCCAAAGAGTCTGAATACTTATGTAAATTAGAGATTCGTTTTTGATTTTTAATACATTTGCAAAAAATTCTAAAAACAAGTTTTAACTGTCATGATGGGGCATTTAATGGATAAAATTGCAAATATATTGCAAGCTGATAAGTACAACATGTTGAACATTTTTTGTAGATGCTTACTTTCTTCTGAATTAGGTTTTTCCCTACACTCGGCCCTCACTCAAGTTTTTTTAAACATATCTCTCAACTGCAACATTTGATTAAATTCCTGCCTGTAAAAACTCATAAATCCCTTGTTGAAATAAGAAATTAATACATATTTTCAGACAAGTACATGTTTAAATCACCCTCTTAATATTGTTTTTCTGCTTGGGCTCTAAACTGAGGATAGGTCTGTGTAAATAAAACTGGGACTAGTTTTATGAAGGGTATAATTAAATTAAAGGTTGTACCTGCTCACACAGAAGAAAGCAGTGGCCACCCTCAGTCAGCAATAGATATGCAAGCGAGGAAATGATCCAGCTGCAATTCCATCAGGTCATAGGCAAAAAAAAAAAGGACGGAATATCCCTCTAATTCAGGCACTTATCTAAAAGTGTTGAGAATAAAAACACAGTCTTTGAATCTAACATTATCCTCAGTGTTATTTCAAAAACAAAACTATGG
Organism: Conger conger; assembly: GCF_963514075.1. Taxonomy (NCBI): domain Eukaryota; kingdom Metazoa; phylum Chordata; class Actinopteri; order Anguilliformes; family Congridae; genus Conger; species Conger conger. The sequence continues at coordinate 47,102,542 of NC_083760.1, forward strand.
CAGTGACATGATTTTATTCCCCTCTCCTGTCTCAGACATTATGGGTGTTCTGATACTTCTGGCCTTGCGGTATTGTTTTCAGGTTTAACAAGGGTGCTTTGAACTCTCTAAGCTCTACACCTGGGGCAGGTTTGTCAAGGTAGACTCATGTATCAATATGGGAAACTCTGAAAAAGACATTGACTAATTGGCGAGTGGAAAAAGTCCTGGTCATGTGTCTATAGTTTAAGCCCTTGAAATATAATGAATTGAACAAGGACTGAAAGGCCAGGAAACTTTTCTTGACCCTTTTTTGTGAAATGTCATTCAAGACGTTACTGTAAGCCCATCCCACATCTGCAGGGTAGTTAAATGCGTGCCATTGTGCACTATTGTTCCCTGTTATTGCCACTTTTCCTTGTGCTTTCAAATCGAATTCTTTATTTTTGGTATATTATTACTTATAAGGAGCTCTTCTTCCCCAAGGCACAAATCAAGCTGAGAAACAATATCTGCTTCAAAAAGACCTTAAATCTCTAAAGGTTTTCTCATCTTGTAGTATGATTCTTGCGAGCAGAAAAAAAGACAAGCACTGTCAACACAAAGAAGCCTATGGCTTAAATGATTACCCTGAACTCGATTATAAAAAATAATGTTTAAAGTATTCAGTTTCTCTCTTAGAGTGACCGTTGGGTTCTGAGGCACCTCCCTGAAGCTAAAGTAGTTACAGATTTATCTCCTGGCCTTACGTTACAAAGTGGCCCTAACAGTAATACAGAGATGTATCTGTCGATCACAAGGCACACAAGGCACACAAACCAAAGTGTACTTTCACAGACTTACAATTCCATCATGCAAATGGTGATCTTTGAAGTCCTTGTCATGATTGTGGTGAAGTAGGACATTTAATTTATTAACTCATTGTCACACACTGTGACACACCACTGGGAGGACAGAAGAGCAGGACACAGGAAGATACAAAAAAGTTCTGTTTTTTACCTGCGTTTATTGGTAGCACACACAAGCTGGAGAGAGAGAGAGAGCACACGTCACAAACTGAAAAAGAAACAAAAGTTGTCACCCTTCACCCTAAAGGGATTTGGGCTAAATTAATAAATGAAAATAACAAATGTAAAGAAAATAACCTGACTCACATAGCTTCTCAGCTGTCTCATGTAGCTTTTCAGCTGTCTTGTGCAAAAAAATGGATGCTGTCTTATCTGCCCAAGGACTGACAAGTCCCCGCCCCATGAGGAACCCCAGATACCGTACCTCTCCGTCCAATTGCATACTTCCCTGGGTTTGCAGTGAGCCCACTTCTCACAGCGTCTTCAGGAGGTGGGGGACAGCCTGTAGTGGTTAAGATATATGACTAGGACGGAAGGTTGGTGGTTCAATCCCTGGTGTAGCCATGATAAGATCCACACAGCTGTTGGACCCTTGAGCATGAACCACCTATAGACAGCCTTTAATTTTCAAAACATTTTGCATATAGTGTAAAATATAGCAAAGTTAATTGTACGCTCCGCAGTAGAAGGAAAAAAAAAAAACTTTGTTTTTGTATTTTGCTATTTCAATGTGCTAGGATGATCTCAGGGCGCATCCAGATAATGTGCGATTTTGGCCTCTTGTTCTAGAAGTGGCGCCGATGAACACACATCAGGCCATGGTAGGTAGTGCCGAAGAAGAAGCTTTGCATATGAATTTGACAAAGGGAAGAACAGTGGAATATTTGTCTCAAAATTCCATAGGTAGATCAAGCATGTCTTTCGATCCACAAATGTAGATTTGCCAGTTCACAAGCCAAGCTTTTGATTTGAAAATGTGAACATTGAAAACATATTTGTGTGCGGATGGCAAAAATCCATTTGTGGATTATACCTGCAAACACAAATTGAGAGGTGTTTGCATGTGGATTTGTCGATTCTGCTATAACCTCTCCCCATCTGGATCTCTCCATTTCCCTAGGGGATACCTCACTGACACCATCACTCTGTGCAAGGAACCTCGGCGTGGTGATGGACAGCAGACTGTCCCTCTCTGAGAACATTGCGGCGGTGACCCGGTCATTCTTCCTATACAACATCCGGAGAATCTACACCTTTCCCTGTCCCTCCCTACCTCCCGGTAAACCTTAATTGTTGTCTTTACCTGTGATATTTACTTGTGTATTTGGATGTTTTATTTGGTTAGGCAAGCATTGTTTGGCTAGGTAAGCTGTTCATACATTTGTGTGTCGGTACTATGATTAAAAAAAAAGTTAGTGTCTACAGCTGGATTGCATCCTTCCAAAGGGACAATGATTGTTATTTTTCCTTACTTATTTTTCCTTTATTTTTTCTGAAGGCGAGGGGACTTGGACTCCGTTTGGCGTTGGCTACATGCTTCGAGCCCGGTAAACCTTTGAAGACTAGCTGAGGGTTATTTAGATTTGTTTAGGCAGACAGGACCATATTTTCGTTCCCTTTCTCCGTTCTACACTCCATCTCCCTATCATCTACCCTGTCACAACCTGACCCTAGACCGGGTCATAACCGCATATTCATTCTGCAATGCAAATGCATTGATATTCATAAACTGTCTCTCACCTGAATATGACACTTTATACCTTGGTGTTGCTGAACGGATTACAAAATAAACTTCATAATCAGGTGGGATATTTGGTTCCATAAATATGCATTGAATAATTTGCAAAACAAATTTATATACCTACCAAACCTGAAGTATGATGGCCAGGCGTGCAATAAAAGGGAGCCAATGTTGTTATGTTGGAATTTTTTGACGTAGATAAATGGTATCAAGGATTGTTTGAATATTGTCCTGTTTTGCAAATGTTAAACTACTGTTCAAGTCTTTTTAACAATCTGGCATCACCATTTTGCGGTTTTAGTCAGTAATTATAGAAATTTGAATGGGGGCGACCTGTAGCGTAGTGGTTAAGGTACAGGACTGGGATACGCAAGGTCAGTGGTTTTAATCCTGGTGTAACCACAATAAGATCCGTTGGGCCCTTGAGCAAGGACCTTAACCCTGCATTGCTCCAGGGGAGGATTGTCTCCTGCTTAGTCTAATCAACTGTATGTCACTCTGGATAAGAGTGTCTGCCAAGTGCCAATAATGTAATGTAATGTAATGTAATGAATGCAAAGATAATTTGGGACGTCAACAACTCAACCACAAGGGGGCAGCCTTAAAAAGGTGTATTAGGAAGGAAATACAGTGATAGTGGTCAGACCAGGAAAGACAGTGTCAGCCAATTAGACATTAAAAATGTACAGCAACTCAATCTAAAACAGTGGTTAGCCTCACTTTCAGTTTCTTCATCAGCAGCTATGGTAAAAAATATCACGGTATCACTATAATGCCAGTCACAAAGAGCTCTTTGCAAAAAAGGAAGCATGACCTCCAAAAAACAATCCATACATTTACAGGAATCAAAGCATGGGATAAGCATGTGTGAAGCACACAGGAAGCACATGTCAATGCATCCGTGTGAGGGATGGGGCCCATCTGGCTAATGTGACTGGAGCCATTGCATGAGAGCGTAGGTGGCCCCCTCATTCATTTACATTGTGTTGTGCATGTGCTGTCAGCTACTTTATCCTCAGCCTTGAAACCCTAATAATCTAGGATACGTTTATTTCATTTTTAAAATAGGCTGTTTAGCAAATTAGAATGAACAGTATTTTAGCGGTGCTGTAATTTGATCAGCTCAGCAAAGATTATTAGCAGATCTGGTTATTGGCTGGGGTCAAGTCATTCCTTGCATATTTTTTCTCATTGCTACAACATCTGTTTAGATTACGACATACATTTTAGGGCACTAAATCATCATTTTATAATTTGACTGTCAGCAGGCAAGAGTAAAGGAAATAAATATGGCCACAAATTCATATTGATAAGCTTCACATTTTAGTGAGGAAGGTGGACACATGCGAGGCTGTTTCTCTTTTTTTGAAACTCTTTAGAAAATGAGTTTATGGGGAAAAATTGCATTCACCACATCAGTCGGCCAATCATTTTCCCTTCACTCATTGCGTTACTTTGTGTGTGTTCATATCCTGTTTATCAGATTCAATGTTTTATGTATTCTTCCAAATTGACACAATGGTGCTGATAAAATGCAGGCAAATTTACATCTTTTAGTGACAGACAGTGATTGGAGGGAAATTAAGTTGTACCACGATATCATAATATACATGGAGCAAATAACCTAGTTTGAATAATCACAGCCTCTGTTTAAATGATTTTTGCTACCATTTTATTGGAAGCCTTTGATGTGATCATGTTAATTCCCTTCTGGTGGGGAAGAAGCACTATGAAACGGAAATTATATGAGTAATACAGTGTCAGTCAATCTTTTACACCACTGCCTTATTAACTGTTAATCATTTTGTCATAACAATTTTTGAGTCTTAATACAATATTTGCAGTTTCTATCTGCACATTTAAATACATTAATGTCCCCTTATTTGAATTGTGATTTAAAATATTACACTTTGCAGTTAGTATGCTGTATCTCTTACCTTTGATATCACACCCTTTGTGTCTCTAAAATAATTTGAAGGAAAAATGAGCAAGAAAATAAAATGGTCATTATAACTATAACTATGTTTACAACGGTTTGTAGATATGACTTACACTGAACCATGATACTAAATGCCTTTGGGTAAATATTTCTCCCATGTGTTTTATTAACCCAGTGGTCATGGACAGTTTTCTTGTGGCATGGTATAGAAGGCACACTCACACAATCTCATGAAATGCAAAGTTTGTCAGCGTCAATGTATATTTGTGATTGCAAATTATCCTTTTAATGTTAGATCTGAGCTGGTTTCATTCTCCATTATACAAGTCACAGCCATTTTTAAAGCCATTGTTAAAAAATGGCTGTGGGGTGAGAGTTTTAGCTTGGAATTGTCACTGTAATTGGGGGAAGGCCTCTAGTGTAGTGTAACATCACTTCTGATTGACTTTTCATTAAATACCCTTCATTTGCCTTGCAATAAATTACATTTATTTGTTTAATCTTTATATGAAGGTGAAACAGGGGTACACACTTAAACATGGCATAATTTTAATGGACAATTACTATTTCTTTTCTGAGTTTGGAAAAAAATAAATACTAAGTTTGGCATGTGAAATAGGTTTAGCCAATCCTCCAGTTTAAGATCTCAAAAATGGATTGATTTATTAGGCCTTACATTAAGCCAAGTGAAGACAATTCCAGAGTTTGATCTGAGTTTTATGAGCCAGGCGGATTGTTCTGGATGCATTTAATTTGCATTCCTCTTAAGCACAAGTTCCTCTTAAGAGTCCGTCTAACGAGCATGTTTGGGAAACCCATGTAATGAGAGAACTGATTAAGAACCTTGTTAACACACGTTGTCTTTGAAAAAAATGTCTTTGTCTGAAACATTATAGGCAACTGTATATTGTATTCACCAAAGAAAGACTTTTTTTATTTTTTGACAATTAAGCAGATGGACTCAATCTATGTAATTGATGATAATTTATTGTTTGATTGCTTTAACTGTTTAGACACTTCCTGTTTGTGGTGTTGGGCATTTGCAAAGGGACAAAGGATATTAAGTGAAGTTGTTTTAGTGCTTTGAATCGGAAGCCAATATTAGTTAGTGTTTAAAAAAAGTGCTATTTTAAACGCAGTAAGTAGATTTACTTCTCTTCTGATCTGAAAGGTGAAAACCTTTGTTGCCGTTAGGGGACAGAGAGGGAATTTCCCCTTCGTTAGCACTCGGCTGTATGCCGGTTAGATAATCAGACCCTAATCAAGCTAACAGGGGAAGAAAATCCTGTTGGTAGTTTTCCTCCGGCGTAAGGGTTACCGTTAACTTAGTTGTAAGTATAAACATAGTTGGGATAATATATGCTTAGGGTAGCGCAGGATTATTTAAACTAGGGACTTGGGGGGCAGGGAGGATAGAGAGGGTAATGGGCAGGGAGGTACAGACTGCCCAGACGGAAACGGCAAAGGCGACATATAATGGTGAGAGCAATAACAAAATCTTTTCAGGGCAAAAATCAAGTAACGGTGGTTTGGGACAGCAGGGAGTTAGGGAACAGGAAAGGATGTGTAGAAGCAACAAACTGAAATGTCTTTGTTTAAATGCTAGAAGCATAAAATTAGGTTTTTGGAACTTGAGGCAGTTATTAGTGGGGGCTATGACATTGTGTAGGGATTACAGAGACATGGCTTGGGGATGAATATAATATAGAGGGGTATAACCATATTAGGAAGGACAGATCTAGTAGGAGAGGTGGGGGGTGTTGCTGTTTTTGTAAGAAAAAAGTCCTAGAGAGGATATTTGGATTAAGTTTATTGGGGAGGAAAATGAAGGTCTTAACATTGGAGTGTATTACCGACCACCAGCTTCAGAGGCTTCAGAGGCCAGGGAGGCAAGACTGTTATCATGGGACCAGACAGGGAAAAAGCGAGGAGGAATTCTTTTGACACAGTATGTTAGTCAGCCTACAAGGGTGCAATTGACTTTAGATCTGGAAATATGTAATGATTCAGACAGAATGCGCAGGATAGCGGTAATGGAACGACTTGGGACAAGTGACCATTCCACAATAAGTTTTGATGTATTTTGGCAAATTAAGAGGGGATCCTCCAAGTCCAGGATGGGACAACAAAAAAGATGTGACCAAATTTAAGTAATGCAGACTGGGATCAAGTTCTTTATTGCAGGACTGTGAATGAAAAGTGGAGCAGGTTCAAAAGGGTTATACTTGACGCGCAGAAATGAAAATTGAGAAAACAATCTCGACAGTGGATGAATACAGCAATACGTAATACGAGTTTGCGAAAAAAGAACAAACTATCAGATATATAAAAAGGACAGCACTGAGAGTAATAAAGCTAAATATTGTAATATGCATGCTAAGGTTGAAAAAGAACTACGGTTAGCCAAAAGGCAATTTGAAAGGAAAATCATGGATGATGCTAAATCCAATCCCAAATGCTTCTTTCAATACTACAGTAGGAAAAGGAAAATTAAAGAGGAGGTCGAGTGCATTAAGAATAACAAAGGAGAACTTCTGTATAAGAATAAAGATATTGCTGAGGCCAAATGGCTACTTTGTAGAGAGTTTACTAATAGGCCGAAAGGCATACTCAATACTAACAATGTTTTAGCCAATATTGAGATAGGAGATAAATAAATATTGGATAAATTACATAAACTATAGACAAATAAGGAAGCAGACCCAGGTGGCATATTCCCCAGGGTACTCAAAGAGTTTAGTGAGATCATTTTTAAACCACTGGCAAGTATTTTTAGACTGTCCTTAGAAACTGGAGAAATACCGGATGACTGGAAACAAGGGACTATAATACCAATATATAAGAAAGGGGACCGTACCGATCTAGGAAACTACAAGCCTGTCAGTCGAACTTGTCAAATACTGGAATCTATAATTAGGGACAAACTGGAATTATTTCTTGAGAAGAATAACATTCTAAGGGATAGCCAGCATGGTTTTTGAAAGGGTAGGTCAGGCATTCTTTGAGGAAGCTAGCAAGTGTTTTGATGATATGAGGGCTTATGATATTGTATACCTAGATTTCCAAAAAGTAGTCGACAAGGTACCAGATGATAAACTCATTATCAAAATGAGGACGGTAGGAATTGTAGAGCCATTTCGAAGTGGGTTTGGAATTGGCTATAGGAAAGGACACAAAGAGTAGTAGTAGGTGGGGCCTTATCCGGGTATTGTTGGAAGTGGAGTCCCACCGCGATCGGTGCTGGAGCCACTGCTCTTCCTTATTTAAAGATGATACAAAACTATGAGGTTTAGCTAATAGTATAGAGTCTACTAAAGTAATCCAGGAAGACTTAAACAGAATCCAGAAGTGGGTGGAAACCTGGCAATTCAATACAAGTAAATATAAAGTTCTACACGTGGGAAATAAAAATATAACGCAAGATTACTTCTTGGGGGGTACAAAATTTGATAGTGCTCAAGTGGAAAAAGACTTGTGGGTCATAGTTGACCAAAGCCTTTTGGGTTATAGTCAATGTGCGGTAGCAGTAAAGAAGGCCAATAGGATGTTAGGATACATAGCCAGGAGTAGTGATTTTAAGTCCAAGGAAGTTATACTCACCTGTTACATCCCAGTGTATTATAAGGTTAGATCTAGGGATGTAATTTTAAGGGTACTGTTTGGAGTTTTTGGCTGGGTATTGCCGCGTGCTGGTTTTTCCCTATACAGGTAGGAGTGCATCCTGTTGCCGGGTGACCTGCCTTGGTGGATGTCCATGACGACCGTCGCGGAGGAACCACCTGGCCATGCAGATGCTGCGGAGACCAGGATGCCTTTACGTCGCCCGGAGACGAGGGATCGCGGCGCGACGTGGGATTAAAAGATGCACGACTATATAACAGCTGGACGTCGTCATCTCATCAGAATCGCCATTTGAATCACCATACGAATCATCATTTGAATAATCTTCTTGAGACTCATCTACTTTGAGCCATATTCTCTTCTCGCTCTCCCTTTTGGTTATTTAGGTTTACCACTTTTAGCTATTAATTATCAAGACTATAGAATACTTTATTTAGTCTCACAAGCCCAGCGTTTTCGGTTCTTCTTTTGGACTTACAAGAACCGACCATCGGACGACCTTGGACCGCTGTATGGACTGCCTGGTGAGGCTCTGTAAATAGTTCATAGTTTAGAGTTATAGGTTTAAGTTTAGGATTAAGACGATCATTAGCTTGTAAATATTAAATGATTATTTAACCGATAAATCCCGTGTTGCGTTTCAGTCACGCCTTTACATATTACTGTGGTTGTGTGTTAAATGTTACAAACTTTTACACCCATTTGTCTTTGTTACATTGTTGGGTTTCCGTTTCGTAACAGATGGGGGTCGTCCGATGGTCTTATTGATGCCAACATTGATGCCAACATGATCAAGCCCTACTTAGATCGCCAAGCTAAGGAGGATGGTGAGGTGAAAGGTGTGGCACTGTCGGGCGTTATCCTTACTCCTCCCGAACAGGAGGAGGGAGATGTGTTTATACCCCCGAAGAGTATGACGGAAGGCAGGTTGCAGAATTCTGAATTTTTGGACGCTTCTTATGCGGTGGAGCTTATTTCTGCAAGGTTATGATTTGGACATTCGACACATCCGCGGGCGGGATAATGTTGTCGCCGACGCATTGTCCCGTACATACGAATGTGACAATAAATAAGGATGTATTTATTGTCTTAAGGGTGGGGGTGTTACATCCCAGTGTATTATAAGGTTAGATCTAGGGATGTAATTTTAAGGGTACTGTTTGGAGTTTTTGGCTGGGTATTGCCGCGTGCTGGTTTTTCCCTATACAGGTAGGAGTGCATCCTGTTGCCGGGTGACCTGCCTTGGTGGATGTCCATGACGACCGTCGCGGAGGAACCACCTGGCCATGCAGATGCTGCGGAGACCAGGATGCCTTTACGTCGCCCGGAGACGAGGGATCGCGGCGCGACGTGGGATTAAAAGATGCACGACTATATAACAGCTGGACGTTGTCATCTCATCTGAATCGCCATTTGAATCACCATACGAATCATCATTTGAATAATCTTCTTGAGACTCATCTACTTTGAGCCATATTCTCTTCTCGCTCTCCCTTTTGGTTATTTAGGTTTACCACTTTTAGCTATTAATTATCAAGACTATAGAATACTTTATTTAGTCTCACAAGCCCAGCGTTTTCGGTTCTTCTTTTGGACTTACAAGAACCGACCATCGGACGACCTTGGACCGCTGTATGGACTGCCTGGTGAGGCTCTTTAAATAGTTTATAGTTTAGAGTTATAGGTTTAAGCTTAGGATTAAGACGATCATTAACTTGTAAATATTAAATGATTATTTAACCGATAAATCCCGTGTTGCGTTTCAGTCACGCCTTTACATATTACTGTGGTTGTGTGTTAAATGTTACGAACTTTTACACCCATTTGTCTTTGTTACATTGTTGGGTTTCCGTTTCGTAACAGATGGGGGCTCGTCAAACTTTGAACCCGACACTCCAATGAGCTATATTGGGTTTTGAATTGTTTAGGATTTTACCACGGAGTACAGACTTTGTTCTGTTCTCTTTCGCGCTGTTAGGCTACTCTGGGAATTAACGGTGTTACTTTGCTTGGTAGCTACGTTTTTCGGTCCCGTGGGGATTTTCGGTAGTACCAGCTTTGGATTTTGTAACACTGTTATTTTGCTGAGGCAACATTACGTCCCGTCGGTAGTAAACAGTTTTGGTATATCCTTTTGAAATTCGCTACTTCTCTCTGTAGCGATAGTTGCCACAACCACGATAGTAATTGTTTGTTGACGTTTCCGTGACAACCGCGTCTGTGGGAGAGCTTGATTCTTTTCTTGACTTTCGAATTTAGCATCAGTTATAACAACAGTTGCCATGGAGTTCGATCTCGAGGCGTTTGTAGACGCTCCTACGTTGGAACAGCTGGACAGCTGCAGAAAAGCTGACCTCTTGTCGGTTGCGGACTACTTCGGTATAGATGTGACCCGTTTCACGTTTCGTAACACACCTTATACAATACTCTTGTTAGACGACACTTGAAGTACTGTGTGCAGTTAAAAAGCTACTAGAAGGGCAACCAGATTGATGCCATGTATAAAAGATAAGGGTTACGAGGATAGATTTAGGATGCATAATCTGTTTAATCTTCGTAAAAAGAGGCGTAAAAATGAGGGCTTTTAAATTCATTAAAGGGATTAACAAAGTGAAGTATAGGGGATTCTTCAGGTTGAATTCAGTGAGCAGAATGAGAGGACACAAATGGAAATTGGCAAAGGAGAAATTCCGTATAGATATTCAGAAGTATTTTTTCACACAGCGAGTGGTCAACGTGTAGAATAGCTTGCCAGTGCATGTAGTGGAGGCAGAAACACTGAGGATTTCCTGGACCAGGCTTGATACGGTGTTAGATTTTATTTAGCTTTTAGGCAATTTAGGCAGTAGGTACACTTAGGGGTAGGAAAAGGTGAGCATTGCTGGGCTGAATGGCCTGTTCTCGCCATTAGGTTATGTTATGTTATGTTGTGTTGTACAGGGCAGCCTGTAGCCAAGTGACAGCACCGTGGTGCCAAGAAAAACAATGCGAGGGTTACCATACATCGTTGCAGTTGCAAGTGTTTTTAAAAACTAGATTTGATAAACTACTTTACTGATTAGTTACCCAGTGTGTCCTTTCAACTTATTTGAGCATGCAAGGTGTTGTTGATGAATCCGATTTCTGAATTAGAATATAAGTCAGTCAAATCCCCAGAAGAATCCTGTCATCCCACTATTGTGTGTCTAACACTTCTGCACAACATAAAAGGTGAAGGTGAACGGGAGACTCTCCCCACTACCCTGAAGTGCTGAAGAATCGCTGCGTGTTCAGCTCCCTTAAATCCCGACACAACAGGTAACTGGGACACGTCAGTCACACCTCACATTATGCACAAATGAAACAAAAAAAAATATGCTAAGGGGAATTCAACAAACAAGCCCTGATTCAATGAGAAACGGGACTTAAATAGAAAGATACACAGCTGAACTTCATAGGCAATCAGGAGTCAATTGGACAACTGGAGTCGGTCTTCAGCATGAGGGAATTGATTACCGAATTGCCATTCATTGCCGAAGTGAAATTAATTACCAAATAGGCAGAAATGCGACAAGGGCAGTGCCTGGAAATTCCTTAGAGAAGAGCCAAGAACCGTGACAGGTACAGTGTCTGATCTTTTGACTGTACTCAAGCACAGGATTTTAAATGTAACAATGGATATGACGTTGCAGACTATAACCTTTAATCTGAGGGTATTTACATCCATATTGGGTGATCCATGGAGGAATAACATTCCTTTTTATACATAGTCCCCGCATTGTGGGAAAATTCTACCCTCTGCTCACTTCCAGTTTAAACAACGCCCACATCCAAGTACAGATAATGCATTTGGTTGAACAGATACATATAATGCCATACTCACTCACCCCTATTAAATTCTATGAGTAGCATGATTCACCAGTTATACCTCACTCGTTATACCTTAAGCTGTACCTTAACATTTCAAGGTGTTTCCCGAAACGTTCTTAGATAAGTATACCTTATCGATGTCGTCAGCTCACTCCGCTAATGGCCGCCACTGTTACAACCGCAGGCCTCTGAAATCAGCTGTTGCTCCTAGTTACATCTCAATCTGTTATGCAATATGTATAGTAATAATTCTTCAGTTGTAGTTGGCTAACCACATTACTAAAATACCACATTAATGGGAGTGTTTTCATGCAAAGAATAAAATTGTACAATACAATGGGTGCATGTTGCACTTTATCGAACATGTAGCCTAATTCCCTTTTAAATGATATTTATAAACTAACAATTTCCCACTCTCTCTGTGGGCTGGAGCGATGTTTAACCATAGTTCTTTCTTTGTTTTGTTGGACATCGTAGTCCTAAAGCTGGACTTTATTCAGCGCCATAGCTTTTCATTTTGGTGCGTTTTGCTTGTTGATGTGCATTTATTGAAAACGTCAGCTAACTAGAGAAAATTGTGAATTACACCTGTAATGTGATGGTGCTTCTGGCAAATCAACTCTGATTACAGTGTCATTTAAGGCACCGTGACAAAGATCTTAAAATAATGTAAATAAAACACATGACAAAGAGGGAATATTACCAGGTGGCGTGGTGTGATACCAAAATCTGAGGTGCCAGGTTCTTTTCACCCATTTGTCGGAAATTATATATATATACGGTTGGCTTTTTAATTCTATTAATAAGTTCCCACGAGTCGTGATAAATGCAATATTTTAAAGTATTCCTACATGGAGTGAATAATCGATCCTGGAGTATTCGATGGGCCTAATACAGCTGCATGTAGAAGCTATCCCTTAAGCAACCTCCTAAGTGATAGTTCAGGAAACACGCCTAGAAAAGTAAACAACTTTAGTAAGGTGCACTTCTCAGGTCTTCGTAAAACACTAAGAGACACAGTGAGCATTTAAAACAACACTTGTTTGTTGGCAAACATGGTAAATATGAAAGAAATTCTATAGAAATTCAATATGTGCTTGAACCATTTTCTACATTTTGTTCTACCAGTGCCAGATCTGTCCCACTTATCTTACTGGGCATTCAATCTCATGGTGGGTGTGCACGGACTTTCTAAGCAAACTGTCACAACTCAAGCATTTTCACATCTCACACCTCAAGCATTTTCAACACATTTTAAAAGTATATAAGGAGTTCTTACTTGGGGAACTAGGAAAACACACTGTTTAATGAAACAGGGGAGAAGACTGACCTTTCAACATCTACATCATCTTCCTCAGAGTCAAAAGAGCCTTTAAAAATCACTGCCTTTAAAAAAATCACAATTACCAGGATTATTACACAGAAAATGTAAGAATCTTGGCACTGTGTGGTTTTCTGAGCATAGTAACAGATATCAGTATTATTATAATTAACTAGTGAAAATGAAGATTTGCAGAGGGTGCAGTAAATGTTGTCTGTACTTTAAATAAAAAGCTCATTTCAGAACATACAATTCCTCTTTGGCAATGTTGAGGATGAGTCTGGCGGGTCCAACTAAGGGGGCAATTGTCACCTTAGATTTTGGTTTCTATGACTGATTGCATACCAAATAATTATAGAGGAATCCCATTAACAGTTGTTCACAACTGCAGCCACTTTCATGCTGTGGACCCTACTGTTAATTTGGGAGAGTGTAAACATTCCCTTTTTCCTCCAAAACATGTGCCATCCATAGCTGCTTCATTATAACTATCCCTATGAAATACAGAATTTAAATAGTTAACATTTAAAAGGCCAAAAATTGAAGAAGTTAATCTGTAACTACTCATTGTGGGGTCAGGCATGACCAACACCACAATAATAATGTTTCAGGAAATTAAGGAAATTATTTGAAAAGCACAGTCAGTCCAACATTCATGCCAAATTAATTCTGCCTTGGTTTATTCAAAAATTCAAATTACCTTTGGGTACCCTTCAATACCAGTTTCAGATTAGCTAGAAATCCATGCTTCTACACTGACCATCAGTGCATTTATAATAAATATCAACAACATGATATTAAATGTAATATGTGTATATATATATGTGTGTGTGTGTGTGTGTGTGTGTGTGTGTGTGTGTGTGTGTGTATACATATACATGAGTTGTTCACATCAACTATCAGAATGGGGAAAAATGTGATCTAACTGACTTTGACCATAGAATGATTGTTGGTGTCAGACAGGGTGGTTTGAGTATCTTAAACTGCTGATCTCTTGGGATTTTCATGCACAACAGTCTCCATAGTTTGCAGAGAATGGTGTGAAAAACAAAAAACATCTAGTGAGCAGCAGCTTTGCGGGCAGAAATGCCTTGCTAATGAGAGAGGTCCAATGAGAATGGCCAGACTGGTCAAAGCTGAAAAGAAAGGTGACAGTAACGCAATGGAATTCAATATTTAGTGAAAAATAGAAATATAGTCATCCAAAATCTCAACAGGTGCCAGACCTTGTCTGATGAAGAGCATGCAGCTTGAAACGTCAAATTTATCTTGGGGGCAGTATGCAGTGTGCAGACTATCTATCGAAAACAATGTACATTCACAAAGCATATATGTTATGTACATATTTAAGTAAATAGTTTCTCATTGGTATGCATATCTTGATATTAAACTGAAACCTAGTTAAACCAACAAGCCTTGGAACATTATGTGGATGCTTGTTCATCCAGTGCCCGGCAAATGATGCCACATGGGGACACACACCCCAGGCTTAAACCTACGTCATACTTGGACATATTGACAAGTGTAATCATAAATGTCCAAACACCAATGAGCCTATAGGGGAATCAAGATGTGATGCATAAAATATACTAACACACGCACTAAGGAAGCAATTTAACACAGCTTTATAGCCATTGGTCCCAAACATTATGGTGTCCTGAAACTGGAGGGCTATGTATAGCTGCTGTAATTTGTACATGATGAAACCAAAGTGCAAGTGTCTGTCCCCAACAAGTTCACGGTATAATGCATATGATCAATTGGAAAATGATTTTTCTGAAGCAGCCCTTAAAATTGGTTGCTACATAAAAAGCGTGAGCTTGTCTGTCCTATTCTTACATGATTTTATATTTCACTAAAAAGAATGTTATAATTTGCCTCAAAAAGTATAATAATTCAATGTCTGTTTTACATAACACAATACTCTAATACATGATTTAAGGCACTTTCACGTATCACATGCATTAAGATAATGGAATGGAATAATAAAAGTTTCAGTAGCATTAACATTTCATGCATTAAATAAAAGGGAGGAAAAAGTCAAGTCTGGCTTTTTGAATTAAACAGTTTTCTATTTTTCTGCTTCTGAAGTAAATGTGCATGTATTATAAAATAATACTGCCATTCATGTATTATTTAGATGTTTATCATCACAGATTTTATTCTTCTTGGGTATAATTTGCATTACCTCCTGTACATTGTCTCCATCTGACTCAATGGCTATGGCAGTAATTTTAATGTTTGCAATGTATATTTGGTACTGGGAATGTCTTTGGTACTGGGAGTGTCTCTGTAAATGTATTCTCACCTTTGGTAAAAATAGCCTAAACTGTGATGTGAATAACTAGTACAAGCAAAATAATTTGACATATTCAAAGACTATTATGAACTTATTATGATAACTTATTGATACACATCATTAGTCGTTCGACAATTGTTTAGTCAGTGGACTGAACTACACACTTTAATTGTTGGCAAGTCTACAATATACAATTGTATACAATATACATTCAAATATATCATATATTATTATGAGTTATTAACTTATTAGTGACTGTCAATACTTAAAGCGTAGCTACAGAATGGGGTCCAGAATTATTGTAATCCTTAAGATATAGACACAAAAACTGTCAAATGAGAAAAATGCTTGCAAATTTTACCAAATCATTGCACCATAGCAGCACATAAAATGATCCAAGGCTATTGTTATAAGGGGCTATGAACCCAGATCAAATCAAACCACACCTTGACCTCAAACCAAAGTTTGTAAACATTGAACCTGTGGGTGCAAACTGGTGGCAGAAAGCACACAAAACTAAAACAATTCATATTGATGGCTCATCAAGAAGACCAAGAAAGCTATGATAAAAGTGTGGCACTCTTAGCACCGGAATTATGTGGTGTTTCTCATTATAAATGATCTTGCTATATTGTGTTGAGACAGCATTTAATTCGGCTCTGATTTAATTTTGTGTGCTTACTGTGTTGAGTATTAGTTTCATATCCATATTGCGAATAGCATTGTAAGTATAAGTATAAGAGACTGAATGCTACAATTTTATTGCAAAATAACACAAAAAGGTATTATTGCAAAGCTTCTGAGAATTCAATTATTTTGGGCCACAATAATCACAAAAACACTCTGTGAGACCCTGGTCGGATTCAGTAGTGTGCTTTATTAATGAGTCTTAGATTTTTGAAATAAAAAACTGATTGCTCCCAAAAAAAGGCTTCATAATTATTGGTGGCACACCTGGTTTAATACTTTGTGCAAACACCCCTGGCAATGATGAGAGTCATGAGTCATTTCCTATAATTTGTGATAAGGTTAGAGAACACATTTGGAGGGATTTGACCGTACCTCCATTGACACCCCTCTTCAGTTCAGACCACAGGTTTTTGATGGGATTTAAGTCTGGAGACTGAGATGGCTGTTGCAGAACATGGATATTGCTTTCACTTAACCATTTCTGTGTTGATGTTCATGTATGTTTCGAGTCATTGTCCTGCTGGAAAATCCACCTATGACCAAGTCTCAGCTTTCTACCAGAGACAACCAGATTGTCTGAAAAAATGATATGGTACTTCATTCAGGGGCGAATGGAATCCTGTCCGCGCCTGTCGTCAGTTCCGCTCGGCCTTTCCACACTGGATTGGAAGGGGGTGGATGTAGCCAACTGGATGATACAAACAAGAAACCCAGAGGTTGAAAGAGGCCATCGGACAGTCATGCAATAAAAACAACGTAGCCAGCTTGAAGTAACCCTTACCTGTCTCTACGTGGATATACATATTAGGCTGTACGCTAACTGACTAAAATGCAGCTAGCCATCTGGGGATCGTGAACTCTGGAATAACAGTAGCTAGCTAGCTAGCCAGCTTGCCGGGCAATTCGGAGGACTGAATTCGCACAGGGCTCCAGCATGACGGACAGCATCATGAGCAAAGCGGCCACCATGGAGATCCCCATCAACAGCAACGGGGACATGGGGACCCTGCCCGAGGACGACGGCCTGGAGCAGGCTGCACAGATTCAGTGGCGCTTAGATGAGAAGCAGGTGATGGTGTCGGGGCCCAACCTGAACGAGACCAGCATCGTGTCGGGGGGCTACGGCGGGGCCACCGAGGGGATCATCCCCACCAGCTCCATTAAAGGTCCCAGCATGCACCACAGCGGCAGCGGGTCGTCGGCGGGCGCGGATGACGCCGCTCGGGACGTCGCCGTGGAGAAGTTCGACATCATGAAGAAGTGGGGTCTCAACACCTACAAGTGCACGAAGCAGATGATCTCTGAGCGGTTTGGGCGGGGCTCGCGGACGGTGGACCTGGAGCTGGAGGCGCAGATAGACGTCCTGCGGGACACCAAGCGCAAGTACGAGAACGTGCTGCGGCTGGCACGGGCGCTGACCAACCACTTCTACAGCATGGTGCAGACCCAGCATGCACTGGGGGACACCTTTGCCGACCTCAGCCAGAAGTCGCCCGAGCTGCGGGATGAATTTGGGTACAACGCAGAGACTCAGAAGCTGCTCTGCAGGAATGGGGAGACCCTCCTGGGGGCCATCAACTTCTTTGTGTCCAGCATCAACACGCTGGTCAACAAGACCATGGAGGACACCCTGATGACCATCAAGATGTACGAGAACGCAAGGCTGGAGTTTGACGCGTACCGCGCGGACCTGGAGGAGCTGAACATGGGCCCGCGGGACGCCGCCACGCTGGCACGCATCGACACGGCGCAGCAGCAGTACCAGATCCACAAGGAGAAGTACGAGAGGCTCCGCAGCGACGTCACCATCAAGCTCAAGTTCCTGGAGGAGAACAAGGTCCGGCCCCGCGCCCGTGCTCTCCCCGCCAACCAGAACATCCCCTTTTCTGTGATCGCTTTTACGGCCTGTATAGCGTAGTGGTTAAGGTACATGACTGGGACCCGCAAGGTTGGTGGTTCGATTTCCCGGTGTGGCCACAATAAGATCCGCACAGCCGTTGGGCCCTTGAGCAAGGCCCTTAACCCTGCATTGCTCCAGGGGAAGATTGTCTCCTGCTTAGTCTAATCAACTGTACGTCGCTCTAGATAAGAGCGTCTGCCAAATGCCAATAATGTAATGTAATTGTGTCATTGATCTTAAAAAGTGCCCCAAGTCCCCAACCACTGGCAGCAAAACATCTGCAATGACCCACCTCATTTGACAGTAGGTAGAAGGTGCTTGTCATTTCTCTTTTGTCATTGAACATGTTGATGGTGTGTATGCTGCCAAAAGATTTTTTAACAACAAAAAAGGTTTAATCTCATCTGATTATTAGCTCTCTTCCGGTCATAATTCCAATGAGGTTTGGCAAACTCCAGCTGCTTTGCTTTGTTTATTGTGCATAGGAAGGGCTGTCTTCATGCCACCGTTCCAAAGACTATGCTTTTTTGGGCCTTCCTTAAAAAGAGGAGAGTTGGTAAGGTGCTGGAAGGTGCAATCAATCTCTGCAGTTCTTAAATAGGTTCTTTATGGCCTCCCTCACCATCCATGGGGACAACCTGCATTTGCGTCCTCTTCCTGGCAAGTCTGCAATCATTCCATCTGCCAATTTTTTATTATTATTGCATATTATTATATGTTTAACCACTTAGCACTGTAAATTTTAATTTATGTATTTTTTTGTACCGATTACCAGACTTGTGATGCTCAGTTACCATCTTTTCTGTACCAACTTTTGATAGCTTTTCCCATGCTAATGGATGACAAAGGGATTTTGCATACTTGTTACCTCATTGTCTATACTCTAGTGAAACAGGAAATGATGGAATGACACTATAGGTTACTGCGACTTATTATTGACTGAGATTAACTTTTGAAATTGTATTGCCAATGTTACTTCTTTATTTTATTTACAATACTTGAACATTGAAACATGAGAGTAAAAATGTATTAAAGTATATTTATTTTCGCTCTGGAAAAAATTAAGAAACCAAGTTTTTTTCTTAAATAAGCATCTCTACATGTCTGGCAGCCATTCCTTTACAAAGTCTGTTGAATTCCAACACTAGCTAGCACACCTCATTCTTCATAATGAGGTACTGATTTGGTGATCACCAAAACCAAATCTTATTTAAAGGGCAAAGGTATAAAAACCACTGCTGTGGTGATCACTATCCTCTTGCAATAGGATCAGTTAGGAGGCATGTGCTAGTCATGCCTCAAAAGTAATTGGAATCAAAAATAACTATTGACCATGCCAAAAGAGTTGAAAATAAAAGCTTTCAGTGATGAAAAGAAGGGTTCAGTTCTGGCTTTACTGGCAGAGGGATACAGTGAGTGTAAGGTTGCTTCAATCCTTTTATTTAAAAGAACAAGGTCAAGCAGCAGACATTGTGGACAACAAAGCTACAGACCGGTAGAGGGCAAAAATGAGTCTCTACTGACCGGGATGACCACCGACTCATTGAAATGTCACTGAACAACCATTGTATGACATCAAGTGACCTACAAAAATAATTGCAAATGGCAGCTGGGGTGAAGTGTGTGGTGAAGACGGTTTGAAACAGGCTCCTCAGGGCAGGGATGAAGTTGTGAAAGCCAGAAAAAAGCCCTTCATCAATGAGAAGCAAAGAAGAGCCACGCTGAGGTTTGCAAAGGACCATTAGGATTGGACCGTAGAGGACTGGAGTAAGGCCATTTTCTCTGATGGTCATCCAATGGTTAGATGGAAACCTGGATAGGCCTACAAGCCACAGTGTCTTGCACCCACTGTGAAATTTGTTGGAGGATCGGTGATGATCTGGGGGTGCTTCACCAAGGCTAGAATCAGGCAGATTTGAGGTTGGGAAGGACGCATGAATCAAGCCACGTACAAGGTTTTCAGCAGGAAAATGCTCCATGACACATAGCCAGGATCTTGTTTTCTTGGCATTATACAAGGTCTGAAAACACTGCATCTTTTTGTTATTTTGACCAATTGTAATTTTCTGAAAATAAATGCTCTAAAGGCAATATTCTTATTTGTAATTTGGGATAAATGCTGTCAGTAGTTTATAGAATAAATAGAAAATGTCAATTTTACTCAAAACCATACCTATAAATAGTAAAACCAGAGAAACTGATAATTTTTCAGTGGTCTCTTAAATTTTTCCCAGAGCTGTATGTTTGAACACAACATATAGATTATTATATGTGTTATCATATGCAGTCTTATTTCTTCATCTTTATCCATGGTGCCAGTAATTGTACTGTACATATCGCATATGGAGTAAATGGACTGGTTTAATTTTTCCCCAGGAATATAATAAAATCTAGAAATCCTTTATGCTTGGACTGTCATAAAGAGGACGTTTAACCTCTAGTTTAATGGCTGTTCTCCCTCTCTCCACTGTCAGGCTTGGGTTCAAAACATCAGCTTCTTATCCACTCTGCTAATTTAAAAAGAGGAGCTCAGATTAAAGGCTCTAGTGTTCTCCCACACCCCCTTTGTATTCTGTGTAAATAGAACAATGCATGGAGAAACATCCTGCTTTTCATATCAATTTTCCATAGATGTCAGGAAGAGAAACCTATGAAGAGAAAGAAATACTAAAATTATTACTTTATTTGTGGAAAGGGATCTTGAATATTGATCCTTTGAAGCTTCATTAGCTGGATACTGACATCCCAGATTGATGTCTCTTTAAACTGGGTCTTGGTCCAAGCTACCCTGGGAATCACACTATTGACTTTGGATGTTTGTGTTGCTAGGCACTGGAGAGTTTTGGCTGCCTTTAATGGGATCCATCAATTCACCTTCCCTTTAATAATTATTGTTATAACATTCACAGGAGACTGGATCTTAAGAGGAGCTTCCCCTTGGTTGCCCCATGTACAGAAGCAGAGCTCTCAGGCTGCGCATTAGGAATTTTCATTTGTCTCTGTCCAGACATGCTTTTTTTCAAAGCTCAAACTAAAAATCAAAGCATAGCTACAAAACACATGGGGCCTGCGGTAGAGATATATCCCATATGGAGAAGGAGCAAATCCTTCCAAATAATTTAACACCATTAACCTGAACATTGAGGGGAAACATTCCTGGATCTTTGCTGGATTAGCATGGCATAATTGAAAGGCTATTTTATGCCCCCTTTGAAAACTCATTGATTTTCATATGCTGTGCTTGCTTTTAACAAAATCTTTGATTTTCTTTCTGTTTTTGTGATCTAAACACACAACATGTCTGGGAAGTGAGGCTTTAAATAATGCCTCAAAAACCTTTTTGGACCTTCGGTTCACCTTGTGGCAGATCACTCCAGGCATCTCCAAAAGCGGTGTCTGCAAGCAGCAAAAACCAAAGGGGAAACCTTATGTGATTGTTACTGATGATTAAAAGAGATGCTAATGTTAAATGCATTGATCAATGCTCATCTACACTCACCCCCTGTCCTCTGCAATATCAATACATTGAAAACATCATTTGTATCAGCAGTTGTTTCTTTAATTAAGATCTCCCCAAAATCTTTTCCATTGATTCATGCCATTACAATATTGACTGATTTGTTGTGCTGACCTGTATTTTTTCCACTCTTTTGAAATGATTTCGTCAGAATACCTGACCAATTCAAGTACGTAAACAACATACATGGATACAGGATTTCAATACTTAAAAAATATTTTATAAAAAATTTTTAAATCCATGTTTGTATTTTTTTTAAATGCATGTCCCTTAAAGAAGGACAAAATATTGTGGGAAAGATGCTTAATATATGTGGTGTACTATACAATGGTCTCTATACTGTCGAGCAGTATTTTTTCTTGTTTTTCACAGTTCCATGGGATTCCAGAACACTGCCCCTAAAGTGCCAAGCCAATGTGGTTACCAAACAAACAGTTTTTACTTTTTCTAACTTTAGAGTACAATTCTCTGTAATGTAGGACTTACGTATACCAGCAGCAGGACACACTAAAAAATACTTGACATAAAATTACTGGCAAGCTGATTCAAGATACAGAGACTGTTGATAAATTGTGCCTCGAAAGTGAAAACCTGAGATAAAATGATCAGTTAAATTCATTTCCAGTGACAGGGACATAAATCACCATAAATATATACACTCAGTGAGCACTTTATTAGGTATTTATTATACTTTTTAAAATTTCTTCTGCTGCTGTAGCATGTGTTGTGCGTTCAGAGATACTCTTCTGCGTACCACTGTTGTAATGTGTGGTTATTACTGTCACCTTCCTGTCAGCTTTGACTAGTCTGCCCATTCTCCTTGGATCGCTCTCATTAATAAGGCGTTTCTGGCCGCAGAATTGCTGCTGACTGGATGTTTTTTGAGTTTACACCATTCTCTGCAAACTCTAGAGACTGTTGTGCTTGAAAATCTCAGGAGATCAGCAGTTTCCGAGATATTCAAACCATCCTGTCTGGTACCAACAATTTGACATTCCATGGTCAAAGTCACTTAGATCACATTTCTTCCCCATTCTGATGGTTGATGTGGACATTAACTGAAGCTCCTGACCCGTATCAGCATGATTATATGCATTACACTGCTACCACACAATTGGCTGATTAGATAATCGCATGAAGGCACTCAAAATTCATAACAGAAATAATGTATATAATTGTACTGAACCTCTAAGCCTGTTTCCATACAACCAGTACCTACTAGACCCAACTATCAAGGCACAGAATATCACGTTCGCAAGCTCATAAAATTTGCCGACATTGCATGAGCTAGCTAGCTGATATTTGAAAGCATGCATACTAACATTAGCTGGCTGAGGTAAATGTAAATCAGTTCACCAGCAAGCAGTTGTGATTAACTTTACATTGTTGCATTAATGTTATTAATACATGGCTCGGGCAGTAAGAGCAGTCGTCTGGCAGTCGGAGGGTTGCCGGTTCGATCCCCCGCCCGGGCTGTGTCGAAGTGTCCCTGAGCAAGACACCTAACCCCCAAATGCTCCTGACGAGCTGGTTGGGGCCTTGCATGGCAGCCAATCGCTGTTGGTGTATGAATGGGTGAATGGAGAAGCATCAATTGTACAGCGCTTTGGATAAAGGCGCTATATAAATGCCTGCCATTTACCATTTTACCATTTACATAATATAACATATTCATGATTAGCATTTGTTAATGTTGCATTACTACCGTGAGCATGTCATTGTTGGCTCTTTATTTTAAAAGTAACATTATCTGTTTGAATCACATGAACACTTGAAACACATGAACCTCCATAAACCTTACCTGTACAGAGAACAGTCGTGGCACCACGACTGTTTGTGCAGTGAGGAGCGGTGGGTGGCTGGATAAGATGGGGCTTTATTTTGTATCCCAGAGATTCCTTGGTGGTTTTCTCTGTGTTCTGATATAATGACTTGAAAGGCAATATGTAGAAATTATCTGCATAGAAGACATAGCTCCATAGCCCAATGTTGACCTCCCTGTCAAACAAAAATGCCGCTGTACACATCCCACATACATGTGGGGCTGGAACGGACGTGCACTATTCTGCTATTGCTGCTAGCTACAACTTTTTGGCTTGTTGACTCGTATTTATGACTTTATGAAAAAACACCAATGTTGCATTGTGATTATATAAGATTCTATGATGGATAAGTATATTAAACATATTAACTAAAGTATTGCATATTGATTACTGCTCATATTTGTCTGGTAGCAACACATATTTGTTGTATTTAACATATTTTATTGGCTACAAAGAAAGTATGAATAAAATGAGCTCTCTAGAATATTGTGAGTTGGGAGTGAGTTAAGAGGTCAGTACCCGGTTGCATAAAACACCTTAAGTGTAATTTCCCCTTAAGGTTTCCCTTAAAATTAAGAGAGTTGCACAATGAACCCTTAAGTGTCTCTTAAGGCTTTCCTGAAGTGAAATGTCAGAAACCCTCAAAAACACCCTTAAGTATTGTATTTTTCCTTGAGTAATCCCATGAAATACATTAAGTGTTGCATAAAACACCTTAATGACAATTTCACTCAACAAATTTAAGGTTAGCTTAAGTCTCGGTAAATGAAGGAATAGCTGAGTTTTTTTTGCCATTGGCGGAAGAAAATGTCCCTCCGTGAATTTTTTCATGATAGAGAAAATACTCTAGACTACATGACAGATGAAAAGTTTTTTAATATAGATTTTCACGTCAATCTATTTATGAGATTGCAAACAACCTGGAAGCCAAACTCGATCAGACAATATACCATGTGTATTACCGTGTGTATTGTGTTTTAATTGCACTGCGGGTTTTTGCAAAAATTTTCAAAGCAGTGCTAGGTCTACAGAGACGAGAGTGATTACACTAGGCATAGCTACTAATTTATTTCATATTTCATAGTTACTTCTTAAATGACTCTCACTCTGCTACTCCATCGGCTCAGGTGGTCCACGACTAAGTCCACGCTCTAAACCATCAGGGATACCAGCCAGAACCGATGAGTCCTTTCCAAGAATGTATTTGACCATTTTTGTGTACTCTGATAAATCGGCTGGCATTAATCTAATCTGTTATTTCCTCCCACATCTTCTATTTTTGGTCGCTGTCACAGTTGGATTGAGTTTGTTTTTTAAAATGGTTTTTATTTTCACGTATTCCTCCAACAGTACACACTTCCCTTCATCCGTCCAATTTGGTTTCCTTTTTTTGCAAAATAAAATAAGATATAGCTAGACTACTATCTTATTGTATAGCCTACAGTAAGTGATCGTGTGTATGCAACACCCTCAGATAAAGGAGAAATCAACCCTTAAGTGTCAAGAGTTAAGGGAAACACTTAGGGGTTTTATTCAACCGGGCACAGGCCCTGAAAATGTTGAAACATATTTTCCATTAAACATTTTAACAAACCCAAAGATTTTCTACAGTTTCTTTCACTTAGCCGTGATGTATAATGATGTTTGGTATAACATTGCCAAAGATAGACTTGGGGATGAAGAAATACCAAATTAAAAACTGTTGCCATTTAAACTCATATCAGGTGATATTCCAGGGCACAATATTCCAAGTGAATATTGTCCTTCCATGCCCCCAGGAAACACACAACATGGCGGACCTTGAATATAAGCGTACTAAATACCTGTAGGCCAAAATGAGGACATACATAATGGTAAGTGCTTGGCTCTTCCTTCCAGTAATTTTAAGGTTTCCCAATATGACTTAAATTCAGGGTAGTCAGACAGGAATGATTCCTGGTGATAGCAACTGGTGACATTAAATCGCTCCACAGCACCAGTGTCTGTCTCCAGCAGAAGGGGTGAGAAATATTTTGCACCAAGGATCACATTTGCGTTAGATCTTGTAAACACAGAACCATGGACAACATTTGCTTTTGGCCACATAAACACAGAACCATTGACCACATTTGCTTTTGGCCACCTAAACACAGAACCAGGGACCACACTTGTTTTAGGCCTTGTAAACACAGAACCTAGGACCATGTCGGCTTTAGGCTTTTATGAATGTTGAAATGATGGGATTCTATTTAAACTTGAATTTCTTTTTTAATTCATTTTTATTTAATTTTTGTGTACATATACATGTTCTGATATAAATGTGTTCTGTCTCGAATTTCTGAATGGTACAGGCCTTTTCTTTAATATAAGTTTTCAACCATGTGTATGCAGTAAATAGTTTTCCCACAATTTACATTGTTGGGGTTGACATGAAATAAAAAGAAAAATAAATAAAAAAGAAATTGAAATCTGCGCAATGATCCCCCTTACTGTGTCACGTCACATTTGACATTGAACCACACCCATTAGCTTGAATGATATTCATGCAATCATTCTACTAATTGCAAAGTGTGACAAATGTCCAGTGGTGTAGCATTGCACAGTTGTGCATAGAGCCAAAGAATAAATGTTGCTGAATTAACATTATTTCATGGCTAGATTGAAAAAAATGTCCTGTTTACACAGCTATCAGTGGCTTGTCTGTGGTCATGAAAAAAGCTTGACTTAATTGCAGAAAGGGGCTGAGTGCAGGCTGCCGTTCTTTCAGTGATAGAGAGATGCTTGGATTGACAAGCTCCACCTCAGATGCAGCTTCGAGACAGCGGGTGGCAGACGGGTAAGCAGCCATCCTGTTGAATACCCCCAGTCAATCCCACTTGTCTCTCCCCATGCAACAGTCCAGTTTCCACCCACCTGATAAATACACCAAACCCCTGAAGTGTTAAATTTCTTTCCCCCCACTCAACCTGCCCCCCTCCAGGAACCCCCGAAAACCCCCGAGTAGAGTTTAAATGGGTAGAAGGATCGGTGGAGGCTTTGCATCTCCATGGGCATTTTCAACAACGCCTGCTCCACTCCGATTGCAACCACCACAAACAAATCCAATAGCGGCTAATCTGATCATCTCATCCCTACTTTTCATGCTGTGTTTCCTTCAGAACCCCTTGTACTAGTTCCAGCCTGTGAGTGTGTGATAAGACACTGGAAATTTAGTCATCATCTTCTGCGCAAAGGAGCTCACAGAAGGGATTATGATATTCCTATAACCTTACATTGGATATGGACAGGGGCAGCTACTAGCATGATTACAATCCTGTACATGTCTGTCCATCCTCTCCCAGCCCCCTCCGCACCAATATGCCTCCTTTTTAAAGGTTGGCTTTACAAGATTAGTGGAGAATAACCATCATCATGTTGCAGGAGATAGCAGGAAAAAGCCACACTGTTTACTGCTGTTGCATACATTTCAGATATAACAGAAATGATAATAGAAGCCATTAACCAATGGTGTCTGTTTTTGCCCTATTTGAAAACCTGTTTGAGAAACAGTGAGAACTTAACAGAAAACAGATGCATTCATGTTCCAGATTTCACTGGAACATTTTATAATTTATTTATTTATTTTTTGACAGACACGCTTGTTACAGGAAAGCATGGACATGTTTATCTTTTTTTATTGGTAAATAGGTTTCAGGCATAATGTGCAGTTCTAATGTGCATGTGAATCGAATCAGTCCTTGAAAACAACATTTAGGGAATGAAGCTGCCAAAATATATCAATGAAGTTATTTTAAAGTTGATATGCCCTCATACCAAAATATGCAAACACGTGCAACTATCAACTAGTAAAAGGTAAATAAGTATGTTTTCTCCAAAACAAATTGTAAAGGGTTTTTTAAAGGTGAATTTGTAAATGTACAAAGGCATCTAGTAAATAGGTTATTCATTTTTGCCATTCTAATAGATGTACTAAAACCTATGAAACCTAAATAGCTTGGTGGCAAAGCAATATCCAACATTTAATAACAAAATAACACTGAAAAGCATTTATAAGGGAATGGACACTTCTGAGTCTTTATTTGAGTATACAGTGGTTTGGTGTTTCATTTGGCACTCCTGTCTCATTAGATCTACCGTGCGGTGGCAAATTTACATATTCAGGTATACCTCGATTTACGAAGGGGTTACGTTCCTGAGAAACTGTTCGTAAACTGAACAGCATTTAGCATCGATTTAATAGAGATACTTTCCAGGCAAAAAAAAGGCCTATTTTCATTCATTGGTAAACCATCGGAACATCTGCTTGGTTATTAAATTAAAGTAATGACTAAAACTGCAAATCCATTTAAAAACACATTTTAAGTTTTAAGCCAAAACATGGCTGCTAATGTTGTGCCTATGGCCAGCAAGATGCATGGATGTAGGCTAATGTGATGTTCCTCTCAGCCACTAGTCACTGTATAGAAATGAAATGATCAGTGCAACCACAACGACTGAAAAGTAGAAATTTTAACGTCTGTCTAGCGAACTAGTTGATCATTACACAGGCAGATTTAATGTTCAGTTTGTAAATTAAGTCTACCTCTCTTCCATGCTTAAATTTGATTGTTAACAATAACTGTTAAATTGACTAAATCCCAGAGCTTCACCCTCCATTTGAATTTAAACTGGTAAATGTGCTAATGCAAATTAGGCTACTGTAGATGGGAGAGTGCATTTCCAGTAAAAATGATTCAAGCACTAGAGGGCAGCATTACATTGGGTCTGTTGCAATGTCTGCTGACCTTTCCAAGCAAAAATCTTTTTCTCCATGTAAAATTTCGCTAAAGTTAACATTCCACGTCCCTAAAATGTTGTGTTTGTTAATCTGAAAATTCATAAATAGAACGTCCATAAATCGAGGAATACCTGTATTGTTTCGTTTTTCACACAACCACTACCAGGTGGCAAATGTGAGCACTATATTGTGTTGCATACTTTGGGGGCAGCAGAGTGTATCCCCAATATTGGCCTAGGTTTCAAGAACAGTCCACAAACTCCTACAAAACTAGTCTACTATCTAAAGATACAGTAAACTAGAAATATTCATAAATATTCTGTGCGATAATTGTTATTTCACAAATAATAATGTTCAGGTTTAGTTTGGCATTTTATTGTAGCCTACAATGGTTAAAGTTAGAATTGGGGTTAGGAAACCTGATCTGCTCATAATGACAACTTCGCCCTGGAGCTGTGTATCAAGGTGCATCCAAAGTAATTAAAAAAAATAACACTCCAGCCAAATGCTAGAATGCTAGATTGTGCACTCAAGCAGTTCTATGGTTGTTACAATAAAGAACATAATGTTGATGTAATTTCCAGGGGTGAGCGAGCACTGCATTATTCATATCTGTTTCCATATCCGTTAAACCAATTAAATTATCCGTATCCGTATCCGTTACTCATACTCAGAAGTGGCCTTGACGTAACTCGGAAGTGTTGTCCTTTAAAAATTCCCCCATACTACAATGCGATTTGCAGTACATTGAAACCAAGACTTTCACTGGAAGCAAAACTACTACAATTTTGCACTCTGTTATGCAGGTAAATCTCTATTAAATCTTTATCTGGTTAAACTTAACATTAATTAAAAACCGAAACATCTATATAAAACAATGCGTGTACGTGCACAAACAATTTTACAAGGAAAATTTTTGGCTGAGCCGCCTGCCCGTTCGTATGAGAAACACTATCTATTTATTAGACTTAGTTTTTTTAGACTTCTACTGCTGTAGCCTATCCACTTAGAGTCTCATTAACAATGCGTTTCTGTCTGCAGAACTGCTGCTCATTCTTTGCAAACTCTAGAGACTATTGTCTGTGAAAATACCAGGAGATCAGCAGTTTCTCAGATACTCAATCCACCCTGTCTCCCACCCACAATCATTCCATGGTCAAAGTCACTTTTTTTCCCCCTATTCTGACATTTGATGTGGACATTAGCTGAAGCTCCTGACCCTTATCAACATGATTGTATGCACTGCACTGCTGCCACACAATTGGCTGATTTGATAATCACATGAATAAGAATAAGAATAAAAATGTTCCTAATAAAGTGCTTGGTGAGTGTATAAAAAAATGGAGGAAGCCACTCAGAAATGCTGAAATTCTGGAGATTATTTTCAATTTGGATAATGAGTCAGAATATAGGAGTGAAGAGGAGTGACACCGAAGAGCTGCCCACTAATCTTGCAGTTATCCTTGAGCCTGAGGCTGAGGGGCCCTTGCCAGAAGTACCAGGTCCTTCCATTGACGCCAGTGTAGTTGGAGGCAGACAGGTATTGGAAGACTACCAGCCATTTCACCCCCGCTGGCCCTGGTGTGGTGTTTGAAGAGGTACAGTCTGGACTGCGTTGCCATCAGCAATCTCATTCTGAGGCACACTGCTTCAGAATGTTTTTCACAAGAGGAGCTGGTGGGAGACATTGTTAATCTACTAAAACTAATCTCTATGCTGTCGAGCTGCAGGAGAACATGGAACCAGGAGCAAGGGGGAAGCTGGCTAAGTGTCGGAACAACCATCAGCAAGCTTTACACCTTCCTGGTTGCTGTCATGATGGGAATTGTTAAGAAGACCTCACTACGGGATTACTGGAGTGAGGACATATCCTGGAACATATCCTATGTTTGCTACCCCCTTCATCTTTACCCTCTTCTCCAAAGATCGCTTTCTCCTCCTGCTGTGAAGTATCCACTTCACCAGCCATGCTGCTACCAAGCTCAAAGACCCACTGTACAAAATTAGAAGTGTCCTTGCAAGTCTGAAGTTTTGGCATGAAGTTTCTTGTCCTCTATGATGTGAAGACTTGGTTTGTGGAGGACATTGTCATCTACCCAGGTGCCACCACTGACATCACTCACTATGGTGGGCTGGAGCTGTCCGGGTAAGTGGTGATGACAATTCTGGCTTCTTATCTGGGGAAGGGCCTGAATCCGACCAATCAAATCTACCGGAACAATGTGATGCGGCAGCTGCTGGAGGAGCCCCACACGCCTCAGCGTCCATCAACTGGAGGTTGTCCTGCAGCAGATAACCCCCTGTGCCCCACTGCAAGGCACTTCCTGTCTGCAGTCCCTCAGACAGCCGCACGCGGAAGCATTGTAAGGTCTGCCTGACTTCATCCAGGAAGAGGAAACAAAAGAGAGTCACAAAGTTCATGTGTGCACCCTGCAACACACCCCTGTGTATTGTGCCGTGCTTTGAAGAGTACCACACTCGGAAGCACTACTAGATGCCTGCAATAAATATTATAGTATAAATATAAATATTTGTAGCTTCTCCGTGTAGTCGGCCAGCCCATCAGTAAGCTATAAGTAGGCTATAGGTCTATAGCACAATGTGACATTTTATTCTTCATAACGTGTAGCCATTTTGACATCATATGTCTTAAAACAGTAAATAATACACAAACATGCAGAGCATAATTAAGAATAATAAACAGCTTGTTAAAATTCTGGGATTTCAATTTTGTGGATGGAAGGAAAACCAGCAAGCACAGATGGTCCATCCCCCAGTCAGAGTTTGAATAGCACTGCTCTGTATGCCCCGACAACAAGCAATACCGGCTGTTCTCTAGCCAGCTAATAATTATTTTGCAAAGCAAGAAGCAAAAAGCCAGCTAGCAGTTTACACCAAACATATTTTTACAAGAATCATGTAATTACATATACAAATCCAATATCGGTCAGCATGCACTGTGTATAGAGGAAATACGAGTCACCATAAATAGGCGGGATTGGACCGCTAGGCTTTGTTTGGAACTATTTGAAGCGGACGTGAACCATGTCACCGCCTAGTGTTTTGACCCTCCATTGACGCAACTCTCTCTTTTTATGGCTCTGAGTAAACCCAAAACAAAAAACAAACACTTGCATTGTTTCCTGGTCACCAGGGAGGGAACATAGTGAACAAGTAATGTTGCTGTCACTGTGTCGGTGCAGAATACAGACAGGTCAAGTGGTTATAAATTTGCCACATATAACATATATGACAACGAAGATTTCAACTGGGAAATTCCGACCTCCGACTCTGAACTGTGTTTTTTTTTACGATTTCGTAAAACTCTGGGTAAAACATGATTAACACTCACATAATAGGTTATCTAATGTGCTACCATATATAAATGATGATAATTTCACTGAAACAAAGAATGGGTTTTAATTGTAGGCAATTAAACAACAAAAATAAAAGAGCACTCAGGATCAATAACATGCACTACAAAACTTCCTTGTTCAGCTGTGGAGTAGTGCTCACATTTGCCACCTGGTGGTTGTTGGGCGAAAACAAACCCTAAAACACTATGGATTATCGGTAATCTTGCTACAAATGATTGCTCTACCTATTACAGGCCGAAATGCAATGTGGTTGTCCTCTACTGTCGGAACCTTGCAAGTATTATTTCCTGGCCAGCGGCATTCTCGCTGAAGAGGTAAAACATCAAATGAAATACAAAACCACTGTAGATCTGCAGATAGATATGAAGTATGGATATGAATAAAACGGTCTCTAAAATCTGATATACAGGTATTCGAATTGTATAGTCTTTTACAAATACATTTTTTGGATTTCACAAATACAATACAGTACAAATAAAGTGGCTGCCTTGCATCATTGCATGATCATTTTTGTGAATTTGGATATAATACAGCACTCATCTCGGCTGGACTACTGCAATTCTCTGTATATAGGCTTAGACCATGTACTTGTCTGAACTTGTCTGAAGACAATGAATGGTCTAGCACCTACGTACTTGTCTGAACTTGTCAATATGTATACCCCAGCTAGATCACTTAGATCATGCAATCAGCAACTTTCAGATGTCCCTATGTCGAGGAGAGCTAGGAGGGGTGACCGGGCCTTTGAGGTAGCTGGCCCCAAGTTGTGGAACATATTAAATCTGCCCAAAACATAGATGTTTTTAAATCCTTGTTAAAAACCCACCTTTTTAGTGAGGCGTTTATGTCAGACATAAATGGGGAATCCAGACAATGTACATGTATTTCATTTTATTTCATTTTATTTCATTTTATTTCATTTCATTTCATTTCATTTCATTTCATTTCTTTTTATCTCATTTTATTTCATTTTATCTTTAATTATATTGCCTGGTTTTGTACAGCACTTTGGTCAACCATGGTTGTTTTAAATGTGCTTTATAAATAAAGTTTATTATTTATTATTATTATTATTAGTATTCACCACTTTAATAGGCACTGTGAGACAAATTTAGGAGTTACATCATGGGAATTACATCATGTTAGACATAAAATAGAAGTAGCGTTTCCAGCTGACATGATATAAAGGTGAAGAGTTTTTGAATTACCCTGGCTTATTTCAATAGGTAGAGATTCAGTAAGTATGAGAAGTGCCCTTCCAGCAATAGTGATGAACAGCTCCAATTAAGTAAATTGTCACAGAAGTGATTGTGATCGGTACAACACAGATAAGAACAGACAGATATACTCACAAGAGATGAAGGGGAGAAGCCAAGCTCGCGAACAGGAAGTAAAGGCAATGGCTGTCAAATGTCTTTCTTGAAATTGCGAGTGTAAAGCACAGAGAATAATGTTTGATTGGAAGATTAAATTCACCTGAGGGCTGAGGAATGTTATTCTGAAAATTCATACTTTTTATTCAGTCGGTCTTACCATTAAGCCTCCAAGTTCCAAGTTATTATTCAAATGCGTGTTGTGACACTATTTAAAGTATGTAAAAGACCGTCTTTGTTAAATATTGATAAGGGTATGATTTGAAAGGATTTTCTACCTTTGCATGTCTTTTCTTGCTGTCACATCATATTTCTCTCTCTGATATGCACACGTTCAGAGTCAAATCAAATTAGGCCAGGACAGCCTGACTGAAGCCCAAAGTGACAGATATGTCCCAGGCTTTGTGAGGCTACAGTTGCAACTCCATCTCCCTCTGTCTTCCATCTATATTTTATTAGGTAACCCAAGCACCAAACTATTCTGTTTCCCCAGCCTGTACCCCGCAGGTTTGCTGAGTTTCCTGTTCTCAGACATGAGCCTGGAATGTGTGACGCATCTACTTATTCTACCTAATTCAAAATGAAGAAAATCAATTGCCTCACTCCCTCCCTGGTGGTCAACCATTAAGAAACCTTGCAGTTTAAATAAACCGTCCTTCCCCTGATCCACGTCTACGGTAGATCTGTGACAATGCAGCATCAGCTTGGTGTTCCTCGCCTTTCCGTGTGTCAAAATCCACTCAACATGTTCATTCGGGTGGCTATGGAATTGCACACTGGTGAAAGGTCTGCAAATCTATAGATGTTTCCTCTGTTCCTGATTACTTCAACTCCATTCAGGTATTTTTGTGCAATAAAAGCTTACAGGGTGATGGCATATATGAGTCATGGAGATAAAGCTTTTTTTTTCTTCTTCTTTTTAGAAAAGAATGCCTGAATTTATCAACTGTCATTAAGATGACAAAGGGAAAAAAAAATCAATATCCTTAAAATCCGCAGACCCCTGAGTCTGGTGCTTCCACAGAAACAGGCCAATGGCAGTATTACTGGAGTATAATTTGGCAGTGAGTACCTAAAACACCTGAGACTGTGATTTTATTCTATTGCCCAAAATGTCACTGTTTGCATCGAAATGTGAAATTTGTCCGTTAAAAAGCCAAAGCCTTTACTTTCTCATCCATGGTATGTTGGAAAAACTGTATATTGGAGATGGCTGTTTAACATTTGTTCTTTAATATCAATAATATATAATTTGAGACATCACCAGATGTTGCCTGACTAATGAACTGCTGCCCAACTAGTGCAATCTTCCTGGATTACAGTATATTGGGATTATATTGTTGGAAAATTTGGTCAGGCATACCCCGGAGAGCCCATACCGATCCCAGAAGCCATTATTGGTCGCATAGTAAAATCAGTCCATAATGCGATTATCATTCTCAGCCATGTTTGCTAGTGTCCATCATATAACAGACACATACTGGTTAGTGGTTACCCTTGATATTAATTAAGAAAAAAGGCTGAATATAACAAACATTGCAGAGAATAATCTACGTATCTGTTATGTGTTCAAACATATTGGAAAACTAATAGTTTTTACAAATTTACAATACATTTATTCCCATGTTTTTTATAAAGTAATAAAAAAAAATTCTTAAGATGATTGCCACCCCTAACAATTATTGTTAATAAAATCAAACAAAATTAAATTGGCAATAAAATTTCTTTATTTCATTCATCTCAGTCTAAAGGAAATATATGAATGCAAAATCTCTTTGTCAGCTATTAGCATGGGAAACGCCAAAGAACTGTCAATTAAAAAGAGACAGCTGGTACTTGACCATCGCAAGTCTTGTGATAAATGGTTAAACATACCATTTAGCATTGTAAAGGCAATAATAGAAAATAAAAAAAAACATTGAGGCAGACGGTGAGGGAAGCCATAAAGAACCCAAGGATCACAGTTTAAGAATGGCAGAGGCTGAATCCAAATCTCAAAAAGAACCATAATAAACAAATGCAATAAACAAAACCAAGCACCTAGAGTTTGTCAAACCTTATTTGAATTATGACTGGAAGAGAATGTTATGGTCAGATGAGACCAAAATTTTGGCCAAACACATCATCAACATGTTTGGCAGCAAAACTCTGGGCCTCTTGCTGACGAAAGCCAATAATGGACTCCAAAGGCAATCAAAAACCTAGAATCAAGAATAGATACTGAAATCTTATACATGTACTAAGGAAGCAATTAAATACACATTACTATTCAGAAGCAGCTGAGAAGCCAACTGTCCAATGACTTTTGGTCCCCTAAAATGGGGTGGACTATCTATAAAAAGGGATGTGATTTCTTCACGCTTCACCCGATATGGATATGAATACCCTCAACTTGAAGGGGCGCAGTCTGCACTATAACCTCACATTGCACATTTCAAATCCAATGTGCGATGTGAAAAATAACAGAAATTGTACCTACTGTCAAAATACATACAAACTGCACTGTATGTGTTCATTCACAGGTTGAAAATATACATTCAAATGAGATTTCCAAAGCAATTATGGTCTTCAAAATTACTTATACAGCCTGTCACTAGTGCTATGAATAAGAACAATGAGCTGAAGAAAGTTTTTTCCATGTCTTGTTTTTATTATTTGGACCAAATTTCTGTCCGATTGGATTTTCATATGTCTTGTTGTCTTTTTCTTCTTGCTTTCAATACCTCTTTTTATGAGCTAAGTAGTCACTCACTTATTGCTTTTTCATTGCAGTTATCGCTGCTATTCCTCCTCAACATCAATATTCAACTTAAAATGAAAATATATATTTCAATTTGGAGAAAATAACTCCTCATTCTGTCTCATACGTTTTGAATTACACATTACCAACTGCAACTGGTTTGCATTTATAATATTGTTTTATGCATTTGACAATAGATATTTCACAGCTCCTAGGAGCTAAAAGTAAACGCATGTGAAATACATGGAGACTAAAATGCATGAATTCATTCTGAAGTTTCTTTACTTTTATGAATTCTGCTTGTGCTTTTATCTCTTTTTCTAAATGCATGTGCCGGTACAGAGGCTTAAATTGTTCATAAAAGAACAGATCAGCCTGCTAAGAGATGGAAAGCAGTTGGGAAACCGACACAGGAGGATTCATGTGAGATATTATCATGATTTCTTATATACAGGCCCAGCTGAGATGATATGTATGCTTGTATCCTATATTCAGTATATATAAAGTAAGCAAGAGTATGTTATACCTGCTGTTAAGATATTTGCCTTTTACTCTTTTTGTAAAATTCAGAGATCACATGTTTATGATGGTATTTTGTGTGTTTTAATTCACAATTTAAACAATTAATATTTAATAATAATATATGTAGTGCCCTTTACGTATCCAATTTAAGTAACAGGTGAGTGGTGTCAGAGGAAGACCTTTCATGTGCAGCCTTAGCATGCAGTCCACTGGCACACAATCAACTAGCGGAGGTTGCTAGATAGCGATGAAACCGGAACCCAGGGTATGGGACGGTGAAGTAAAGTGACACTATTGGCAATTGAGCATCTGAGCTAACAGCCACAGTCAGCACTGGCATGGTCCAGATTCTATCTGCCACAAATTCATGTATCACAGCCTTAACCGAACAAGCCACCCAGCAGCCCATGATTTTCAGGGACAGTTTCGAAATAAATTTACCTCATGCCAGTTGATTCTGAATTCAGCACAGAAGCAAAACATTTTATTCTAATTTCAAATGTAAACATTTATTTGTTCACACAAGGTGTAGAAGTAAGTAGGTAAATCTATAGCTGCATTTTTTCGACTTATAAAGTAGGAGCAGGAGGAATCCTGTTATGATGGTTTCTGAAATGGCAAGGCACAAATTGGCAACAGAATACACCCACATCAAAAGACTGACAAGCTGTCTGCACAGTCCACGTTACTCTTGTTAGCTAGTGAAGTGGTGTTTCAGAGAGCTAATTAAGCCAAAGACAGGGAGAGTGACGTGCTTTTGATCAATTAAAAGAGAATAAGCATACTGGTCAGGTTCTTTGCCTTCCATTCTTCTCTTTGTCTTTTCCACTGAACAATAATAATTTCCCTTCTTTGCTTTTCAAGGCTTCAGCTGAGTGGATGGATTTTGCCTGTAGACTCTCCCCAGGCAACGGGCAGCATAGTCGGACATGCTTACAGCAATCTTATTCTTGCTCTGGGCCATTTTCTTGACACAAAAGTCTATTTTTACATATTATTCCGACGCATTTTTTCTTCCAGGTCCAGTCCTTCTTTTTAAACAGAGCACTTAAGGTAACAGTCATACACCTCACATAATTAAATTACAGAATGTATAGGAAAATCCCAAAATATATACATATGCTGAAATGTCACAGGGGTACAGCTTCATTGTTCCCAGTGTATAACTCCATGACTACTGACCCAAGTGCGTCTGAACCCCACATTACTTTTTAATGGTGTAGACTAATTAATATTTAAAAGTGTAGTTAAAATACTTTCACGAATAATCATATTTAAAATGTAGTTTAGGATATTCCAGGAAAAGTCATTATTTTAATTGAAAAGGTCCTATATAATTTCCATGTACACAAAATAGCTACAGTCCAAATAAATATCTATTTGGACTGGTCAGTAAAATAAAGGTATGCAAAACAATGTACAGTAGTTGCTGCATTACATAGCCTACACAGGCTTATTTTGTATGGCATTGCGTATTGCATTTACAGAAACCTTGCATGTTTTTCATAGTTAGGCCACAGGGATGTTGTTGTACATTGCTCCATGTAGTTTTTGAGTTCTTGAAATTGGGAACTGAAAAAATCAAGGTGATAACAGGTGGATTCTATTGTTCTAAGATGATTATTAATTTAGCCAGCTGTAACAGTACTTGCTACTTAGCTAATAATAATAATAATAATAGCCCAGTCCAGTATGTCTCACTTGTGGGAATTAATTAGTCTGTCAATTGTTCTCAATAGGATGTGTGCATTATTCCTATTGTTTTCTATTAGATTTAAAAAATGACACTACCCAGCCAGTTTCAATTTAATAGCTGTGTACAGCCAGTTTTCGTTTTTCAGAGTCCTTGTTTTCTGCCATCTCCGTTCTGCTTTACGGCAGTCAACTTTCTCATTCATTCCCCTCCTCTCTATTTAGAAGACACTAGTTCAAGGGAGCAGTTTTCAGTCTTCAGCCCTCAAAGCCCCCTCACGTTCCAGTGGTGCTGGGGCACCCCAGGCTCCAACAACACAACCCACAAATTGACTGGGTCCAAGGTACCATCACTCCACCTCCGGCTCATCCTCCCCTGTTGTGCCCGCTGAGAAGGCGCCCACCGTAGCAACATTGCCCAAAGTAAAAAGTATAAAAATAAGAAAGTCAGACTTATTTTCATTGTGATCGAGGGTCTGTTGATTTTTTTCATTTACGTATGGTTAAGGTTAGGATTTGGGGAGAAATCAGATCCTAGTGCACGACAACAGAAGCGCGACAACAGAAAGAAAACGTCAGCTCCATCACAAGATCAGTTCAATAGCTGCTGACTACACAGGTTAGCTAAATATATGTTTGCTAGCTAGCTACGTGACCAACTGGCCTAACCACAGGAGATGAAGATTGGCTAACTTTACTCTTCAAAATAGCTAACGTTACAGCATGATCAAAGCCAGTTACTAGCTAGCTCTACCTATCTTGCTAGCCATGATAGCTATGCATGTAATTAATGTAGCGTAATGTATACGCTTTACAGGACTTAATAACATAGCTACCTAGCTAGATTGTTGCCATGGTAGCTAAATTGCCCTATTTTACACAGTTAGCTAGCTAGTAAATTAGCTTGTAATGTTAACGTTACTTTACCACCAAGCCGATATAGATGAGTTAGCTAAGCATAGAGCTAGCTATCCCACCAAGACACACCGATAGACATTAAATGGCTAGAATAGCTACAGACAAACCAGAGATGCATATTTTTGTGGTGTAAAGTATGAGTATGTAAAGACATAACAATGTTTCTTAGTTAATTTGGGAAATCAGATCCTAGAGCAGCAGGGCAACTTAAGCCTGAAGTATAGATTGATAGCTAGGTAAGTAACACATTAGTTGGGGTAACACATATATATTTATTAAGTTGAATAGCTTAATTATAGCTGTGTACTGTTGTATTGCTAGCTACTAGTAAATAACGAGGTATCTAGCTAATTGCCATCTTGAAAGAGTTCAGAAATAGCCTGTCATGACAACAGGTACGTCCTCCGGAAACCAATCATCGTGTCCACTTTTTGTAGAACAGTGTAGGAACAAAACGGCTAGAATTCCGCCCTCCTCCACTCCCCCAGAATAGTAAATGGCAAATGGAATAGTGTACAATGGTGTATGTTTCAGCGGAAAGCCTTTTCACATTCCTGTGTGTCACGCCCACACCCACATAGGCTACCATGAAAACCCAACCCACAAAATCTGGCACTGTCTAGATCCAGAAACCGGAGATGACAGGGAACTTGAATTCCCCCCAATTAGGCCATGCAAATGTAGCATGGTTGGCTCAGCTAGTTCGCTAGTAAGCACAGATGGTGCAGTGAAAGCGAAGGCTGTTAGCAGGTTATCGCGACAACACTCCCCGATGACGTAACCCTCAAATTAAAAAAGAACGTTGTTGCCCTTGGCTAGGGGCGAGTTCGTCTTTAGCTGACTGGTAACGCGTTCGTTCAACAAATAATTTGGACAAGTGAGAGGCCGGGGTTCAAATCCCACCTCGGACTCAGGCAATTTCTCACCTGTTACACAAAAATATATAACCAGATTTTTGTGTCATTATTATCACACATATCATCCTACCCAGATTCATGTATTTAGAAGTGGGTTACGTTTCAATAATCTACAGAAATGTTTCTGAATTTACGTAAGTGAGACGCAACCGACAATAACCAAGAACATAAAACTGTTATAGTACACGGTGTTAAAATCAGGATTCTGGGATTAGCCTATGGAGCTGGTCTAAATGGTCAATCAGCTGTTTCAAAACCTAGCTCAAGGTGTTTTTTTCAGAAGGGGTTGATATTGGCTTGCAAACTGGACAGGGATGTAACATTACAAGTGACAAGAAAACAACAATGTGGTCTAGGTTTTGTTTGCTTGTAGCCTATCGAGATAGCAAAGTATGCCTTTGAATTACACACAAGCTAAATGACGCGAAAAACACTGCCTGCCATTCACATTCCTGGACGTGAGGAGGCAGCAGAGCTGTGAAGTTCTTTGCTGGAGTGAAGTCACTGCCATTCTGCCATTTTGCCATTTTGGCTCTATATGGCTCTGGCAATGTATAATCCTATGTTCCGAGAGTCGCATGGCTTGCAGTTGCACCATGCCTTACATTATACAGTTGCTGGCTAACAGAAGAGCTAACTTTTCTCTGTTCATTTTCAATGGGGCCTCATTCTCAAGAATATAAATTTTCAACCATAGCACATTCGCAAAAGGCGAATGTTTAAAAGTTTGCCTTGGGTGAGAAACTGTACAACACTTAAAATTTGTAGAAGAACGCAAAAAAAAAAACGTATGAAAATGCTAATATTTTCACTCATCTTTTCAATAAAAACTAACAAATGGATTTAGAGATTTTCAGGATTCATTGGAATAGTGCCTTTGCCTTACAAAAAGATTTTTCATGTAGATTGGTCCCAGAACAGCGAAATGATGAGGCTAGCGATTATCGTGTTTTAAATGTGGTTCGTACATTATCTACGACCTTGCCTCCGTTAATATATATCGTGTTTTTTTAAGTTTTGTTTTATTACTGCTTGCATAATTTGTTAGGGTGAGGTGCCTTTATATATATATTATATCAAATATTGTGGCTCTGGTTTTGACACTGTGAAAATTAAGCTTTTGGGAGCTAGGAAAAGGAGGATACTTATATGGGCATGCATCTGGGTCGTCCACTAAGTGCTGGAGATGCAGTGATGCAAACTGTTTTGGATTCGCCAATGTAAGCCCCACGGTAACCCAACGATGGAGTTTAGCAAGGGTATCTGGGTGCTTGGCCTGGTGATGATGAAAGAATGTTAGTAGGGTTAAATGTTACTGACCACTATGCAGAGAGACTAGATCTGCCAATAGATAAACCAAGTTACAAAGACAGTAGTACCACTCTGCCTTCCGCTTTCTACTGGTCCGGGCTGACCAAGAATCTCCACAATAGGGCCAATAAATCTACCTTTGTATTATCTGACTTCATTTTAATAGTAATTTTGATTAAATTATAAATAAGAATGGATAACTAGACTTGATCGCAAAATGAATCTGTACTGTAGGAAACTCCCTGAACAGTGCTGATCCGGCCACATGTCACATTGGCCGTTAGTCTCATGAGCTGGCTAGACATCTGCAGTCATTATAATCGTTGCAGGAATAGCTACTTTTGGGTGTGGCCGATGGCAGCTCAGGGACCCATGAAGACCAACATTAGCTATGACTGTTCTTGACATGAATGAACGGACAAGCGGAGGCGATTGATTTACTGTCTATGGATGCAATACGCCGTGATACATTAAGCGTAAATTTGCGTCCTCTCTAGACCAA
Source organism: Conger conger (assembly GCF_963514075.1). NCBI lineage: Eukaryota > Metazoa > Chordata > Actinopteri > Anguilliformes > Congridae > Conger > Conger conger. The sequence goes on from NC_083760.1 coordinate 47,144,177, forward strand.
CCAAGCATTCCCTGTGTAACAGAGAGTCTCAGTAAGTGAAACCACACTGATCAAGTATAACAATTTATTTCACCAGGCAGGTTTCTTACTTAATCACATTCCAATTACAATTTAAACATAAATAAAAGTATTACAATAGAAACCAAATTACAGGGTCTTAAAATTAAAGTCATACCTGGCAACAAAACTACATGCACTAAGTGCATGGGAGGCGCTGGGTACAGTCTTCGGTAAATAAAACTTCATGCACTATGTGCATGGGGGTCTGGCTACAGACACACCAGTAAATAAAAACTACATGCACTATGTGCATGGGAGTCTGACTACATTCTCCCAGATTGCTTGGTTTGCTCTCCTTATGAACTGAAACCATACCTTTTATCTAAAAATGGTTCAAATTTAGTCAATTCAGATTTAGAAACATTGTTCTCCAGGTGGTGGATACTGGTCAAGAGATAGAGACAGCTAGCTCCATGGGGGCAGGTTCCCACAGTTCTCCCTAGGTTCCTGGATGGTTACCAAGTCCTTGGTATACTGCTGTGGAAATTAGACCATTGCACCAGTCGCACAGAAACAAACAAAATAATACTAAACATGAATATACCCTAAACCTGCTTTGTCATCCCACACTTAATTCATTTCAGTGACTGAACCCTGAGAATACTGAGACAGGGTGATTGAAAGAGAGCAGATGGGCTTCCCTTGTCAACCCTTCCGGCGACCTAAAAAGGTGCAGAGAAGGGACTATGGCCCACTGAAATTCGCAATGTGTGTTGGGGTGGGAGGTTGTAAACTTTTATGACACCACCACCAGAGGAATGCCACTTCACTTGCTCACTGACAGTGTGTAACACTGCCACTAATAAAGGGTATTCTAGCCAGTTTGCCTTACACCAAAATATTACTGTATTGTCAAAATAACACAAAGTGGCATATGGAGAAAAAAAAACACCTATTGTGACTACATTCTCTTGTGGAATTTGTATTGTTACCACTAACTTACTTTGAAACTAGTGGCTGAAACACCTACTGGAGCCAACTGCACTGTCACTAGTGAACAACGTCTTGACCAGGAAGTGAGCTTCAGAAAACAAAGCCCAGTTTTGGCTGATTGGCCACAATGCAGAGGGGGTGGCTTTTCAGAAAACCGCTACTGAACACAGACTTGGTTCCAATTTCTGTAAGAAGTAAGATAAAGTGAGATGGTTGATTTTTTTCAGAACTTGCCCCAAGTCATTCAGAAAAGTCAAAAGGTCTGGAATTGGCCCCTGGCCACAGTTTGTAGACATCTTATCTAGGGTTCTGAAAGTTCTGGTAGATATGGTGAGCTATCTTGAATCGAGCTCAAACCTGTGTGCAGACAGTGTGTATAACCCACTCCTGGTGTAATGCATCTGTGACCTTTATTACAATTTCTAATTCTGCTGGAATGGGATGGGATTGATGTGTTGGAAGGGGAATACAGTAAGAAGAGCAGTTAAGGCATGCAGGGGTGGATAAGGCTGTCTGAGACAACAAAATACTCTGGACCTGAGGAGAAGGCTTAAGTAAAGATCCTCACAAAGCACCATCCAGAGTTTAGAAAAATAACTCATATGTTGTTGTGACAATGAATTATGCTATTTGTGTTTCTAAATGTGACATAAAAAACTCACATTCAAAGTTTATCCGTATATGCCAAGTCAACTATGTGCAACGCACACATTTAATTGAATCATTATGATATTAAATTTTTTTCAATAAAAGCACAATTCATACAATGGAAATCTTTTATCATTTCATACTCAAAATGATATTTTAGTGCAAACTATATACAGTATACAGGAAATGGTATTGATTAGCAAGGTATTTATATACCTGATTCAACATCTTGCGTGTATAAGTATTGCTTATTGTACCTATGGCAGTCTGTGCCACAACCTTGCTACAATATGTTATGCATCAGGGCATGAATGCATATTACACTGGATTATTGCCCTTCCTCCAGAGAACTACAAACCATGTTAGTATGAATAGTGCAGCCGTTTCCCCAAAAGTGCTTTAGCATTTTTATGTTATAATCCCCCTATTATTGCCCCTCCTCACAAGCTTTATAACCATTAGGTTATTGAAAAAGTCTCCACAGATGTCATCTTAAGATAAATGTTCTTGTTCTGATGTGTCAGGAATGGAATCTGGGTTCTGACTGAAAAAAACAGTGCATCAGGAAGGGAGCATTCAGCTGTGAAAACACAGTTTCTGCCAGAAGGGATTGTATTTTGTCAACTCCTACAAAACTGGCAGTGGTTACAGTACAAGCATCACAAGGTGTTAATTACCTGCTTCTTAAGAGGCCTTGAACAGAGAGATGAATGTATGTGTGTGTGTCTGACGGCACCCATCTGCGTGTATGTGTGTGTGTGTGTATGTGAGAGGGAGAAAGACACACAGAGAGAGCAAGAGAGTATTTGTGCGCCATACAAAGTTTCTGATATTTATTTCCATAATGTACAGTGTGTACATTCCAAGCCTGTGCTCATTCCAAATACATTTGGAATATTATTTTAAATGTATAATATTATTAAGAACATGTGATGGGGTGGGGTTTGTGTCATCTGGTAATGTATAATATTTCAGAAGCATTTGAGAATTATGTGTTCTTTGGCATGTTTTGAATGCCATTGATGCTGAAAAATTATTCTTAGGAATGAGTGTGACACTAGTGGGGTGGTATTGGGCTGCTTTAACAATACAAATATATACAACTCTTATTATTTAATCAGCCAATCGTGTGGCAGCAATGCAATGCATAAAACCATGCAGATACAGGTCAGGAGCTTCAGTTAATGTTCAACCATCAACCATCAGAATGGGGGAAATGTGATCACAGTGAGTTAGAGCGTGGCATGATTGTTGGTACCAGATGGGCTGGTTTGAGTATTTCTGTAACTGCTGATCTCCTGGGATTTTCATGCACAACAGTCTCTAGAGTTTACTCAAAATGGTGCGAACATCTAGTGAGTGGCAGTTCTGCGGATGGAAATGCCTTGTTGATGAGAGAGGTCAATGAAGAATGGCCAGACTGGTTCGAGCTGACAGAAACTGTACCGTAACTCAGATAACCAGTCTATATGTGACGGGTGGGAGGGGGATAAGCCAGAGATACACCTGATTTAATTTCACATGATCAGGTTTAATGAGTCACCTGATGCTTTCTCCTCATGTGACCAGAAGTAATGCAGGTAAAATAGTATGCCGGGCAGCCGCTCTTTGTTTGAAAGTCGTTGGTGCGACAAACACAGTGGTAAGAGCACTGTTTGCATAGGGATTCTGCCGGCGGTTATCTAATAAGAAGCGGGTAAGGGAAGCGCCTTTGTCTAAACCGCGTCTTTGTTGAAATTCTTTATACATAGATCCGTCAATACATGCCGTAAGCTTATCAATTGCGTGATGTGTTTAAAACATTACAGTGTATCAGTCGTTTGGTGCCTGGTTGTCATCTTTGGCTGTAGTACGTGCATGGTGCGCCAATACTCTCAGGTACTAAAAAAAGAAAAAGGATTTTTGGTCCAGCCGTTTATTGCGGTTTACCCATTGATGATGTACGTTTTTAAAATTGTAGCTCCCTCGTTCACGTCACGACCCAACAGAACGAAGGTTGGCTAGCGGTATGAATGTTGATTGAGGATTTTATGAAGGTAAATGTTATGTATATTAAACAGTGTAATTTATTAATTCAAATAAGAAATGTATGCGCTGCTGGGTATTGAATATGCACTCATTGTCTTTGTAGTTTTCTATGCTGAAAATATGTTCCAGTCTACATTGCAATTGTACATTGGCTAATGTAGTCTTGTTATTTTCAGGAGCGAATTGTAGCCACTGTTTTTCCCTACTTCAGAAAAAATGTCAAACTAGTGAGTCAAAGCTAGGTTGTAGGAAGTTACTCTGTGTGCCTTACTAGTGTGTAAAACCACCTCCAAGTTTGTTTGTTTATTATCTTTTTGTTTGTTTGGCGAGGCTTGTTCTTTTCTTTGCCAGCCGGGGCCGGGGGCATGCAGAGGGGTGGTAATATACATGCCAGTCCAGCTATTGTGCTGTGGTCATAGGCAGTGTTGTCTTTGGTGGGGCCTTTTACTAAGTGTGTGATGCAGTAACTTTACTGGCTGTGCTGGATTTGTAGTGGGCTAATCGTAATAATTTATTGGAGGATTTGTAGTGGATTCTTCCCTAAGTGTGGTGCATAATTGAACTGATTGTGGCACTCTATGGTGTAGTATATACCTAACTTGTGCTTGCAGCTAAGCCGACTATAGCACTTCTATGGTATAGTATATAGCTGGCTGTTACCTCTGGGTGATTCTGATCTCGGCTGGCCTCCCCTTTTGTTTTCCTCGCCCTTATGGGAATGATTATGTATTTTGGTTTTCCTCAAATTGTAGTAGGCCTAATAGCCTGGCTGTAGCTTAGGCAATGACCCATTGTAGTGGGTGATGTCAGGTATGCTATTGGAATAGTATGTGTAATATTTATAGATACTATTTATACAACAACTTTTTTTCCACCTTGAACAAAGTATTGATATATATTCTACGTCAACCAAAATACACCAGAAATTAAAGTGCATTATTTTTGTACACCGTCTCCTCATGCATTCATTCATTTGAATACCTGATAGTGGGGAATACCGGGTTACTCCCGGACCTAGATACTCAGACCCTTTGTGATCTCTTTTAGTGTGGTCTAGGTTACATATACAATTGTGATGAGTAGAGAAACATCTCAAAATGCACAACCCGTCGAGCCTTGAGGCAGATGGGCTACAACAACAGAAGACCACATGTTCCACTTCTGTCAGCCATGAACAGAAACCTGAGGCTGCAGTGGGCACAGACGCACAAAAACTGGACAGTTGAAGACTGGAAAAATGTAGTCTGGTCTGATGAATCTCAATTTCTGCTGAGGTATACTGATGGTAGGGTCAGAATTTGGCACCAAGAGCATGAATCAATGGACTCAACCTGCCATGTGTCAACAGTTCAGGCTGGTGGCGGTGGTGTAATGGTGTGGGGGTTGTTTTCTTGGCACACTTTGGGCCTGTTAATAAAATAGTATAAACTATTGAATTAAATAACTTGTGGCAGGCTAATTCATTTGGTGTTAATATTATTTTCTGCAAAGAGTGCTGCCGGGAAATATGTTTGCTGTTTTCCAATGTGAACTGTCTTGATCATGTGTTAATAGCTAGTCTAATTCGTAAATATTGACTGCCATTTAGCATTTAGCTGCCTCATGTGAAAATGCCCTTGTAGGACAAAAGTGGGTCGCAGAAAAGAAAGGATAAAAAAGGACCAGGAAGAAAAGGTAGCAAAACTACCTAAACTGGATGGCTTTTTGAAAAAATAATCACTCAACTGCTACCCTGTTCCCAGTAGCAATTGCCCATCGCAATCACTGCACCCAACGGCAGTGAAACGTTGCAGGTAGGATACCAAGCTAGTTATAATGTTAGCCTACTGTACTTTTTCCGGAGAAAATCTGGCTACATTTGGCTGAAAAGTTGAAGTTTTCTAGCATCTAGGATGTAGCAGTGCTATATCCAGGTAAACCCTGAGCTGTATTGGGGTTAACCTAATCCGTCTATATGTAAAAACATCTCTCTATATTTCCACCCTCTAGACGTCTAGATTCCAATTCTGCTCAACGCAGTAACATTAATGTGAGCTAACTTCATTCTTACATGGCTCAATCTTGTAATGATTCATCAAAGTCTGGAAATGTACTTCACAGGCATTGCTTTCAAATTAGCCAAGGAGCAGCAGTTTCCGTGAATTAGATTTGTTTTTTCAATTGCTGGACAGGTTTTCTGTTGTAGTTTGGTCCGTTTAGTTTTATCAACTGCAGGAGGAGTTACGTCCATAATAAGGATATGTACCTGCAATAAATAGAAATATACTATTATTTTTTTCAATAATAATGACAAGTTGAAAGATAAAACCAATGCTAAGAAATGAACTGATTTTCATACATGAATTCATATTTTATTGCAAAAAAATGCATGCAGTGAATTAGTCATAAGAACACAATGAACAGTGAATTTATTGTGTTGTGCTTTTCCTACACATGAGTAGCCTATAGGCCTAAGCTTTAGTAATGTAAACATCCCAACTATCATTAGTTGACTTATTGACTTGTTGATTTGATTCTATGACCATCCTCATTGGTCCATGGTTCTGACTTGATTTATACAAATGTTATACAAAAGTATCGCAAACGATGTAGCCTGTGTCCCAATAACCAAAGTTACACATGAGCCAAATTAAATCCAAAGTACTGTCTATAAAATATCTGTCTAATGGTGTTGTGTGTGCGCGTGCCTGCATCTTAGAGGAAGGGCCCATAAAAAGATCTTGCACCAGGGCCCATCCTAACTAACTGCCGCCACTACTTTGGGATGTGGTAGAATGGGAGATTCACAGTATGAATGTGCAGAAATTATGTGATGCAATCATATTAACATAGAACAGAATCTCAAAGGAATGTTTTCAACATCTTGTGGAATCCATGTCACAAAGTATTGAGGCTGTTAGCTGTTTTGAGAGCAAAGGGAGGCCCTACCCAGTATGAGTATAGTATTCCTAAAAAAAAGTGCTCAGTGAGTGTACATGCTGCTGCCACCCTCGTCTGTTGACACTGCTGCAATAGAACTTACTTTTCCCCCAAAGGCAAATTTCATATTTCCACGAATCTCAGCATTATCATAACAGAAGTAGAAGTAGCTATTGTAAATTACGCAATTCAAAGTGATCTAGATTCAAGAGAAACGGCAATTGGAACAAAAGCAGAACTGTATTGAAGACATTTTTCCACAAAGCACCATGTCTTGAAATGGAGGTATTGTCTATTTAATCCCCAAGTTGAATCAGCACAGAAAACTCCTTATTTGAAGGAACAGAATGGTTCATGTTTGCCTGAATTGCCTGATAGTTCAGCACTCCTTACTACCTGTAAATTCCCAAATATGAAAGTAATATTTATTAAAATGTGAAATGTTCAAATGTTATTTCAAATAGATTTCATCATATTATTTTCATATTGTAAATGGCTGGTGGTGTACAGATGGAAATATACACAATTACGTTGCAAACAAGCCACGCTGGAATAATTTCCAAATCCATTTATGATTATAAAAAATGCTTATACACTGTCCTGAGTCCATGTGTCCAAGTGAATGCTAATCTTACTCTTGCTGACTCCCACGATGCTAAATGTTGTATTTATTGTGTTCTTTCTAGCAAAATGTTACCTATTATATTTGTCACTCATGATTTTATGCTGTTTGATAAAAATAAAAGTAAAAGTGTTACCTGTATGACCGCCTTTTACCCATGGAATATTCTTAACTTACCTGTTAAAATAAAGGAATGCATAAAAAATGTATAAAGCAATCAAATACACTCATTGAGCACTTTATTAGCTAGACCTGTACACCAGCTTGTTAATGCCAATATTTAATCAGCCAATCATGTGGCACAACTAAATGCATAAAAGCATGCAGACATGGTCAAGCGGTTCAGCTGTTTTTCAGACCAAATGTCAGAATGGGGAGAAATGTGATCTAAGTGACTTTGACCGTGGAATGATTGTTGGTACCAGACAGGGTGGTTTGAATATCTCAAAAACTGCTGATCTCCTGGGATTTTCATGCACAAGAGTCTCTAGACTTTACAGAGACTGATGCGAAAAACAAGAAACATTGAGTGAGCAGCAGTTCTGCAGGAAAAAATGCCTTGTGAATGAGAGGTCAATGGAGAAGGGACAGACTGGTCAAAGGTGACAGAAAGGTGATAATCACGCATTACAAGGGTGGTATGCAGAACCTCTGAACACACAACATGTCAAATCTCTTAAGTGGAGAGAAGACCAATAAGTCCAATAAGTCTAAAAAATAAATCAAATACCTAATAAAGTGCTCACTGAGTGTATACTGTCTGCCATCTGGAGTTGTGACAGTACGCATGCAGTAATGTAATTGTCTACACCCCAGCAAGGAATTACTTTCTGTGCTTGGCAAGACCAAACAGAAAAAGTACCCAAATGGTACAGCAAGCTGCAGTTATCTGAAACAGGCCAGTGGTTCTATGTGGAGAAGCAGCCTGGAGGCATTTCCGCATGTGATGATACAGCTGTTACTCAGACACTGTTTTATTGACCAGCATCTTAATTAGGCACATCAAGCTCCTCTTGACACAACTGTACATCCCAGTAGACTGATTTTATTGATTCAAGGACTCGGTCCAACATACTATTGTTTTTTTTTCTTGCCCTTTTTTTTGCTGTGATTACTTCTGGAAAGTGATCCAATAATGTGTGTGTGTGTGTGTGTGTGTGTGTGTGTGTGTGTGTTTGTGTGTGCCTGTATGTGTGTGTGTGCATGTGGGTGTGTGTCATCACATATCATCAACTCTTGCAGAGGAGGGACGTAACAATGAGTAATTCCATTTAGATTGTATAAGTAAATATCTTTCATAATTTGAGAGTCCATCCATCCATCCATTATCTTAACCCGCTTATCCTGAACAAGGTCGCAGGGGGGCTGGAGCCTATCCCAGCATACATTGGATGAAAGGGGTGGGGCAGGGCGGCCTGTAGCGTAGTGGTTAAGGTAAAAAAAGACTGGGACACACAAGGTTGGTGGTTCTAATCCTGGTGTAACCACAATAAGATCCGCACAGCCGTTGGGCCCTTGAGCAAGGCCCTTAACCCTGCATTGCTCCAGAAGAAGATTGTCTCCTGCTTAGTCTAATCAACTGTACGTCGCTCTGGATAAGAGCGTCTGCCAAATGCCAATAATGTAATGTGATGTAATGAAAGGCAGGAATTCACCCTGGACAGGTTGCCAGTCCATCGCAGGGTGCACACACGATTCACTCACACACTCATACCTATGGGCAATTAAGACTCTCCAATCAGCCTAACCTGCATGTCTTTGGACTGAGTACCCGGAGGAAACCCACGCAGACACGGGGAGAACATGCAAACTCCACACAGAGAGACCCCGGCCGACAGGGATTTGAACCCAGGACCTCCTAGCTGTGAGGCAGCAGTGCTACCCACTGCACCATCCGTGCCGCCTAATTTGAGACAGTGAACCACTCCCCTTATTTCTCCCCTGTAACTCATGACCCATAGTTTGTGTGCTGGATTACAGGCAAGACAATGCAAATATTTGACTAATGTTAGGTTCACTTAAATTAGACTATTAGACTATTTCTGGTTTTATTCATTTAGCTAGCTAGCTAAGATTAGCTAGCCTGCTAAATGTTATTGTTTTTCTATTACTTGTTCAGCACATAAGGACAGGGTCCATTAAAGTGACTGTAAAGTGGCTGGAAATGTTTTAAATAACTATAAATTATCATAGAGGTATGTATCCACTACATACCCACCAAATATCTATTCAAAGTAATGTAAATAACTAAAATAACACAATTTTATATCAGACATAAATTCTGTATTGAAAACAATGTCAGGATTGTATGGGTGTGGTCTGGACTGCCTCATCACATTGTATTGGAGAAGGAGGGAGACAGGAAGAGGGATAAGGTCGGTATTCGGTGAAAAATAAAAAGACAGAAAGGCTTTGATGATTGGTCTGCATAAATGTAACATATGCTACACAAAATTTGTAGTTAATGGGCTTTATCCAAAATACTGGTATGATCCTTTAAGTTTCAGAATAGGTGATCACACCCAGCTCGAAAAGCCAATGCAAAAAGACTACTTAAACTTCCCTGTCCAAATTAAAATAAATTGTAAATTATATTAGTTCAAATGCAATTTGCGTAGCAGTGTCCAAAGTGTGTGATAAGCCAACCTAAAAACTGCCGCATGAGCACAAATGAATGTTGTCCACTCCCACCTGTAGTCTGTAGTCAAGAAAAGCAAGTGAGTCAGGTTAGACTATTTTTTAGTAGACTCTAGGTGTCTTTCCCCTCATGATCACAGCTATTTGGATAATTTCCAAATACAAATAATATTGAAGAAAATACGGAACAAATATTTGTATAGAACACATTATTTGTGCTTTGCCAAATATTGCATTTGAGAACATAGGCTTTACCATTATAGTTCATATTGAATGATCATATCATTGAATGTATAATATAACATTGTAACACTGAGCTAATGTACTCAAACATTAGACTTGACAGCAGTCTGGACACCCGAGTAAAGAAAGGCTTTGATTCCTAAGGTTGGATGATTGCAGTGGGAACCAGTTATGGACTGGGGTGGGGGTTTGGAACCGATCGTGGGCTGGGAGGGAGTTGGTGGTGTAAAACCGAACATTCCAGTCCAGACCTTAATTTCAAAGCCAGACTGGTCCAAACCCAAGCATCTGGCAAACATATCCTCACCATTACACACATGCACAGCATTTGAAATATATTGTCAAAGGTTTCTTACCTATTTGCAGTTACCTTTTCATCTACCTGTTGCATGAAACTAAGACAAAACTGCCTTGCTCTCTATTTTTATGTCATGATAGATCTTCAGTACTGCAAGTTCATTAAAGTTTGCAAGTTTGTCAGTCAGTGTACATTGTACAATTAATAGATCCACAGATTTTCAATAATATTCCAGTCCAAAACCTTCATCAGTCTTTCCTGGAGGCACTTCAGGGTTGATTTCCACCACCATGCTTCACAGTTGGCAAGGTGTTCTTCTCTACAAAGGCTTCACCCTTTTTTCTCCAAACATACTTTATTTGGAGTTTTGAAGCCTCAAAGTAGAACACAGAAAGAATGGGGTTGTGAGTGCCGTGGTGGTGCACGGTTAAGGCATCGGGCCTTGATGCAGGCATCAGTTCGGTGCAGTTGCAGACAGAGGACCGAGGTTCACGCCACAGCCGAGTATGGTTGGCATACAAGGGAGTGGCATTATTTGGCCACTGCTCTGAGGGTGAGGGAGGTAGTCGGCAGGTTGATGTCTTTCCGGTGACAGGGTTGTAGTGGTGTTTCCTCAATTAACATGGGCGATTGAAATAAACACAATTGGCAGCCAAATTGGGAGAAACCTGGGAAAAAAGAAGAAAAAAAGAATGGGTTGCCAGATTTGGTGAATGGCTTAGTATTAGACACTATGTAAACAAGCTCTGCGCATTGTCATTTTTATGTTTTCAGATGAACTTTTGAAACATTTATCTGAATTATTTTGAAAAAGTGTAGACTATGGAACTATTATATGCACTTTTAACAGCCAATCATGGTAAACATGTCATTCCTGAATAAGTTACATTTGTCAGAATATGTGCAACAGTGTTATATCAGTATAGGTTTGGTACTATTAATTTGCCCATTAGCTTGCTAACCATGTGAATTGCACTTTTGTAAGTCACTTTGGCTAAAGTGTCTGGTAAATGACTAAACTGTAAATTGTTTTCACAAAAAATGTGCAACTTATTCTCACAACCTCATGACTAAATCTTTGAAGTGAAAGGTAAGAAAAGGACCCAACAAAATGAACACTAAAATCCTGCCACTTCACAGATCAGATCATTGTTTACTTTTCTGCCTTAGAGGGAGTTAAAACATGTTAAGTGGAGGAAAGAGTGGGGCTTTTTTTCACTGACAAAGTTTTTTTCTGAGGTGTTTCTAATGAATGCAGGTCGGTTCCTTTGGGTTGTTGAACAGGCTGCAGTCCGATGCAGCTGATTATTAACCAAGATTCATGGCTTCTTCAGAGGAAGTTGGAGCTCTTCAGTGTGTAATGGAGTCCAGGCCAGCTTTCCTATGAGGGGCTCTGAGCTGGCCAGGGCTGGACAGGGATAAGGATGAAATGGCTCTCTTTCTCTGAAAAATGTTCCTACTTAAAAATAGAAAAAACAAAGGCTTATTATAAGTTCTTTATTATTATTTTATGATATTATTCTTATTTTATCCTGCCAAGTTTACGTTCCTCTAAATGTCATTATTGGTGGACTGTATTGAATAACCTGAAACCTGAGACTATGCAGTACAGTAAAAACACAGAAATTCAAATCTGATTAAATGGTCATTTCAAATGATTGCATTTATTTTAAATATTTTTATTCGCACATAATTTCTACAGTCACAAACACAACAGGATGATCACAGCTGACTGTGGACTGTATAACACGATGATATTTAACATTGATTCATGTAGTCTATTGGCATCTGCTGTGTTCCTCTCAACCTTATTGGCAAAAATGCCAATGCGAGTGTTAAAGATCACACCCATAAGACAAATACAGGGGTTTTGTCCATGATTAGCAATGCTATGGCTGGCCGTTTCTCTCGTACTCCTTCCTCATTGGATTTCACTGAGTTTTTCTTGCATTTATGGATTTTGGTAAGGAGCAGTTTGACACTACCACGATAACAACCATAATGAGTACTGTGCACTGACTTTCGATATGAGAGTCAATTCAGGCTTGACATGCACTTGGCACATACTGTAGACATTCTGATTATCTCAAATCCCGATGGCCTCCTTTCACCAAGTCCTCATTGCTTTGGTTTGTCACACTCTCTGGAAGCTGATCTGGGCTCAGCTCATATTGCAGACAATAGATCCACTGCCACAATCTGTTCTTTACATTAGGCTTTAGTACACATGAAAAGAGTGACAGCCTGGAGGGGTTTCGAAGCTAATATTTTTGCTTCAACCTGTTTCAGATGTTTACAGTGTTAAATTAAAATAGATTTGTTACTCCTGTTTTCTCCTAGTGCCAAATCCTTAATATGTGTTTATCTCTGCAACTTCTTGTGATAATTCAAGACAGTGCAGATAAGGAAGAACAAACTCCTCCAAAACATCTGACATGAAAGCCAACCCTCTTTTTCACGCTATAGTCCCAAGTTCAATTGTGTGGACATTGAGTCATGGGAAGGCACTTCATGTGTTGCTTGCACAGGCAGTCTGCCGAATTATCAACACTACCTTAACATGAGGAGCCACCAAATAAGCAGTCCAATTCAGATAGATAGATAAATAAATAAATAAAACATTATGCTCAAAGCACTAGCAGATTAATTCAAGAGCAAGTAGGCTCGGTGTAGCAGGTAGATGATGGCGTCATCCACACTAACAGTACCCTCCATAATGTTTGGGACAAAAACCCATGATTTAGTTATTTGCCTCGGTAGCCACAATTTGTAATTTTTTAATAAAGAAATCACGTGGTTAAAGTGCATATTGTCAGATTTAATAAAGGCCATTTTTATACATTTTGGTTTCACCATGTTGAAATTACAGCAGTGTTTATACATAGTCACCCCATTTCAGGGCACCCTAATGTTTTGGACACAGCAGTGTTATGTAAATGAAATTAGTCATGTTTAGTATCTTATTGCATATCCTTATACTATATGAGCCATATAATCAGCCCTAAACCACCGTGCTGCTGCCAGATATGCAGTTGATACGAAAATAATTGTTTCACCTGTTTTTTCTGTTGTACTCAACGGAAAAAATATTCACTATTCACTATTCAATATTCATATATCTACTGCATATCTGGCTCATTTGGACCCTTGATGACTTTCAGCCAGCAAATGTGTTCCATAATGTATCAGTATAATTTACAGCTGAATCTAGTCCCACCCCCCAGTTCCCATAGAGATCCATTCAAATGCAAAGGGTTTTACTATTGCTTATATATATAAACATGACTACTTCCATTTACATTACATTGCTGTGTACCAAACATTATGTTGCCCCCAGGTAACCATACTGCATGGGGCCAGAGAAGGGAGAAGCAGTAATTAATCGAGTGTGATGCCAAGGCCACAAGGCCACAGGTAATTCTGGACCCTCAGTCACACTTTCTTGGGTACAGGAACCAGACAGGATGTCTTCCACACCTCAGGGACCCTCTCCAGTCTTAGGCTCATGTTGAAGATGAACGGAAGGAATCGACACAGCTGACCAGTGCATGTTCTGAGCAATGTGAGGGTGTGAGGGCTCAAACCATCAGGAGTGACCACCTTGCCAGTAGCTAAATCTACTATGCCATAAAAAGTAGATAAGGACAACTGCCCTTTTTTAATTAATTGGACAAGAAGTTAATAGAGAATTGATCAGGGCCCAACAAGCTTTGTTTGAAAATTAAATGTATAGTGGTTGTGTGTCATTTGTCGTTCGCTTTTGCGGCAAGAATGCCCCCAGCTGGGATATAATACTTGCGAGGTTCCGACAGTAGGAGGGCAGCCGCGTTGCATTTCAGCCTGTAACAGGCGGAGCAGTGATTTGTAGCAAGATTATCCACAATCCATAATGGTTTTTGCACAACCACCACCAGGTAGCAAATGGGACCACTCTATTCCACAGCTGCACAAGATAATTTTGTTGCATTGTTCATGATGATGTCTATCTTAACATGGTGCTCCAGGACATTTTTTTATCTTTAAAAAAATAAAGACCACCCACCATATTTAAAACTGCACAGCATCTGATTCTACATCAGTTTCACCCTTCTTCCCTCCCTCTAGCTTGAAACTTAAATGCAAAAAAGAAGAAAATACGAAATGTTTTCATGATAGTGTGCTCCTTTATCTCATTCATATACAGTCCCATCCAAAGATATTGGAACAGCAAGGTCAATTCCTTTGTTTTTGCTATATACTGAAGACAATTGAGTTTGAGATCAAAAGATGTACATGAGATGACAGATCTGAATTTCTACTTTTATTTCCTAGTAGTTTTATCTAGATTTAGAACATCACCATTGCATCAGACCACCCAATTTTTAGGTGAACAAAAGTTTTGGAACATGTAACTTTTGTTGCCCAGATGTGTCCTGTTAGATTTATTGTTAAATAATAGATAGTTCTGAATGTCTACTCTTGGTTTCAGCCATAGCTTCTGCCTGTGAGGACTGCATTTGTGTTCAAAAAGATAAACCAACATGAAGACCCGAGAGGTGTCTTTGGTAGAAAAGCATGCCATTTTGAAGCTTAGAAAAGGGGGGAAATCAATCAGAGCACCACACAAGCATTAAGGATAGCTGGTAACTGGTACAACAACTAGGAATGTCCTGAAAATTAAAGAAACTGTTAGAGTACTGAGCAACAGACAACCAAGGAAAACAGCAGTTGATGACAGAAACATTATGAGAGCTGTGAACAAAAACCCCAAAACATCATTCAGTGACATCACAAGCAATCTCAATAGGGCAGGGGTGAATGTATCTCAATCAACAGTTAAACAATATAGAGGCTATACCACAAGATACAAACCATCTCACCTTCCAAGAATCGGAAGGTGAGATTACAATTAGCAAAGAACGACAGATATGAGCCACAAACGTTCTGGAACAAGATTATCCTATATGTAAGTGATTGAAAGTGCAAAGTGTGGAGAAAGAAGGGATCTGCTCATGATCCAAAACATACGACCTCATCGGTTAAGCACGGTGGCGGAAGTGTCATGGGTTGGGCTTGCATGGCTGCTTCTGTAGTGAGCTCACTAATCTTTATTGATGATCTACACATCTAGGTGTAAATACCAGGAAATAAAAGCTGAAATTCCCAACTCTTGTCTTGTGTTCATCTTTTTATCTCAACCCCAAATGTATTCAGTGTATTGCAAAAACAAAGAAATTGGTCTTGCTGTTCCAATACTTTTGGAGGAGACTGTATGACCCTATTAACCGTGAGAGCCCTGTGATGTTATTTCAACACTTTGAGGGTGTCAAATTTTTTTAAAGTGCTTTATTTAGTCCACCATCTGACTTTTTTGTAGATGTAAATAAATATATTAAGGGGTTTTAGAGGTGAGAAAAGGGGTAACGATGTGGAAACAAGCACATTTTTACACCCTGAAAGTGTTGAAATAACATCACAGGGCTCTTTCACACATACTCACCTCTATGTCCAGTGACTAAGAACAACACGCTTGATCTTGCAATATGAGATGACTCCTAGAGGTCAGCTGGGTTAAATGGTATTTGATTAAAATCAGGAGATGGCCAAGTCCTGTTTCGCAGTTTACTTGGGCCTGCTGGGAATTTACCAGAAAATAGCCTCCTCCATGGATTCTGCTCCTCTCCTTTTTATAGGGGTTTGGGGGGGGGGGGACCTGTATGTTTGGCTGGTGAAAAAAGCTTGCCACTGTTTATCAAGTGAAGGCAAATCCAATTAGCCTGTGGCCTGTCTCCTAACCCTATTAACCTGCTCAGCTGTGAGAACACTCAACAGCCCTGCCAATATCTCATTTCTCCTGCTTCAGATAAGATCGGCTCAAGATATTCAATGGGGTTTCACTTCAGCTTCATCACAGACGCTGAGCTTTAACCAGTGTCCCGATCCCTTTCTGCCTCGCTTTCTCTCATGTAGCTACACACAGACAACAAAAAAAGTAGGACAGTAACTTCCAGGCCCATGGCTTGTTTCCCACAGACACAGATCAGGCCTTCACTCTGTCTGACAGGAGAGAAACTGATTTTTCTTATCACGGCTTGCCCACAAAGGCCCAGGCCAGGCCTGCGTGATTAGCATTCCTTGCTGGAGATGTGTCAGTCCTATTTCTATCACACAGACAGATTGAGCCTTTCACTCAGCCTTGCGCCTGACTGACACATGGCCTGACCAGGGGACAACATTGTTATTTGAGTTAAGAAATCAATTTGTATCAAATGTACACTGTAATTTATTTGTTGGCTTTGAAGGGAACCTGGCTAAGATAAATGGCAATGGACCTATTTTTCCTTGCTGAGCCGATAAAGTTCTTGTGAAGCTCATGATAGTTCCAGTCAGAGTAAAAGTGACAAACATGTTTAAAGTTGCGCCATGATCTTTAAATCTCAAAAAGAACACCTTGTTGGACATGATAGAACATTTTTTACCTTCTCCCTCCATCTGTCAGAATGCTATGGTGACATGTGGCTTTAGTATTTTTGCTGACATTTTCTTTATCGCCAGCATCTCGCTGGAAAATAGTAGAGATGTTTGTTCCTTTTTATTTTTTAACTGAATTCTCAGTGTGCGGCCCAGCTCACAGATCAAGATGGTCTTTTAGGATTAAAAAGATTAATATTACTTCTTGTACATCAATCTTCTGAAATAATAATCAGAAGCTGTGATATGTATCCTACTCAGAAATATAATTTCAAAAATTGGAAAAGCAAAACTTCTACTTTTAATGAACCACCTGCCTGTATTTAAATATAAATATAATACAAAATTCATGAAATGGATGCTGTCTGAATTTTTTGTTGTTGTTGACTTTCTGAATTATGTTTCATGTTTCTCTCTCTCTCTCTCTCTCTCTCTCTCTCTCTCTCTCTCTCTCTCTCTCTCTCTCTCAAATGTGCTGTAAACTAAAAAAAAACAAAGCAGTTATTGACATAAGTAGTGGTAGACCTTTTCAGAATCATAGATATTTTTGGGATACCCCACTCTTCAGTTCATCGTGGGATTTATGTCTGGAAACTGAGCTGGCCATTGCAGAAGATGGTTGTTGTTTTCACTACACATTTCTGTGGATGGTGTGGATTGTGATGTATCCTTGGAGTCATTGTCCTGCTGGACAATCTACCTCTTCTTCCTTGCAGAGGCCACCAGATTTTTGCCAAGATTTCCTCGTACTTTGTTGAATTCATTGTGAAATTGATCTCAACCCTATAAACTTTGCCCCCATGGGGTTGAGTTGTCGACATCCCCTATTATTGTTGCATTCATATTTATATAATACAAAAAACTGTGATGCAAAAAAATAAAACCGCAAAACGGCAATGCCAGATTGTTAAAAATAACAGCCAGCGAGAACAACAGTTTAGATGCTTATCAGCCTCTTAAAACTCAATAAAACTCCAGCCTCCGCCTCACCACACTCATGGTTTACAACCCTCACCTCATCACAGACTCAAACAATAAAAGGCATATTCTAACAATCCTTGATACCATTTCTCTACATCAAATGATGTAGCAATATAGAAACAAAAATATACAATTGAGAAGTTGCATGACTAAACACAGTTATAAAAACATATTTCCGGTTTGACAGAAATATGTTTCTTTTGCAAATTATTCGATACATATTTATGAAACCAAATATCCCACCTGGTTATGAAGCTACTGACTGTTTCATAACGTTGACATTTATTTTGTAATTCATACAGCCATTTTTGAGAGAACTATATATACAGTGGGGTGCAAATATTTGGGCACCCCTATTTTAAATGTCTGTTATAATGTAATCTATATGTGAATGAAACCTGAACTCTAAATGCTACAGATCTAAACAAGACCCTTTTGCTTATTATAAAGCAAGATTTTTATTTTAATATTTTACTGTTTATAAATTTAAAAAAAAGGAAAAGGGCCCTATGCAAAAGTTTGGTACTTTTGGATTATTCTTTGTTACTTTTTAAAAAGATGATTATTAAAACCTAGACCCAGATTATTTACTTGTTAGGGTTTCAATGAGTCATGTGAGTATAATTCCTGGGCTGAACTTTTTATTCTGAAATAACTCCATGCCTTCTAAAGTATCCAACTGCAGTGGCTGTTTTGTCTGGTGTTAACAACCATGGGTTCTACACACAGTTGTCCAAGGATTTCAGAATGATGGTTCATTTCCACCAAGAAGGAGAAGGCTACACGTTCACATATCAATCATTTTCACCACTGGGATTGGCTATATCAATGTAATAAATGATTTTAGCTTATCCTGGCGGTATTTATCTGGCTGTTGTGCATACATTACTGTAGGATACGTCAATATCAGAGGACAGTTTTGTTATTGCATGCGAGGGTTAAAGTTTGGTGGTACCGCACACATTATAGTACTTTCTGTCTGTATATATTCCGATATTGTAATATTGTAAATAGTTTTAAAATGCAAGTCCAAGTCAAGTCTCAAGTCTCTGAGCTAGAGTCCAAGTCAACTGAAGTCTCTGAGTTAGAGTCCGAGTCAAGTCTCAAGTCTCCAGAATGGTGCAGCCTACACAACAGTATGGCTATAGAAATGATATGCTTTGGTACAGAGTGTCGGGCCGTCAACTGTATATTTTGAAACCCGAATTTAAGGACTATAAAACACAGGCAGAGGGTGAGTCAACATGTTAGTGAGACTTTTTCAATGATAGGAAGGGATTTACAATGGTCTTGTAACAATGTTTAAACACAAAATCTAATTTTACCTTTAATTTATTTATTCATATATCAATGAACTACCATGTCTGAGCAAAACCTCAGGTCTGGTGTGGTAGGTAATTGATATATCAATAAATATTTTTTCTTTTTTTTAAGAACTCTGAGACCGGTGCGTATGAGCGTAGTAAAAAACAAGCAAAGTTCATACACAGATAATACAGCCAAAACCAAAGTACAGTACTGAGGGAGAAGGCAGTCTCGAAATCGGTAAACCATGCAAAAAGTCCAGTAACCAGGAAAGCTGTCAGCGGGGCAGTAGTGCAGACGGACACAGGCAGGCTCAGAGTCGAAGGGGGTGTAAGAGTCAAGACCAAAGTCCGCTCTGCGGGACAAAAGTAGCAGGCAAGAGTTTGTGGTACAGACAGGCAGTGGTCAACAAAACAGAATCAATAACAATGGTCAATAAACAGGCTTGGCTCTTAACAGGTAGACAATGGCTTGGAAAACCGCTCAAAAGTGCACTGACAAACAGGAGGCAACAATTTCGCAAAGACATGACATGACATGAACACTGAGCTTATATGTGGGAGTAGACAGGTGCAGACAATTAGCTTGAGAGCAGCATGCGAATGGAAATCAGGTGTGGAGGATTGACAAGTTAAAAGATAATTAATAATTGTTAGTAATAAACCTATCCTGACCTAGCGTTAGTAAATTAGTAAATGACATGCACAAGAAACGTAAGGTAAACATGAAAACATGGTTAGAATGTTCGTATTACCCAATCCTGATCTAATGTCAGTAGATTAGCAAGCAGACACGGGAAAATGAAACAATTAGGGAAGCGTGAGCGACAGCAAGGGAGAGAGAAAGCATGAATGCAAAGTTTGCAGAAAGACAGGAAAAAGTGTATGCTAATCAATGAACGGAACAACATAACATGAAACAAACATAAATCATGACATAACAACTGTGACATGAATAAACTATATAATGTGACATGACAAGGCTAGAAAATAGAACAAAAAAAATGGCGAGACTAGACTAACATAATACGTGACATGACAATAACTAAACACGAAACATGACATGACAAGCATAAAACATGACACTCTGTGTGAATCATGTAACTCATAATGTAAGCATTACCATGGGCTGTAATATAAGATGATGGTCAATAACAACATAGGGGCCAGTTAATCCTGGACTAAATGCATCTTTGTATGGATAATCTCCAATAAAATTTAGTCTAGGACTAGGCTTAATATGCATCTGCGACTAATTATAACTTTATTTGCAAATAAAGTTACAAAGTGTTGAAATTTGAATCACATTGCAGTATTGGTTTATGAATATACTCATACTTTTTAATTTTTAAATAAAAGGTAACTGTTAAGCATTTTCTTTAATCATTCAAAAAAATCTAATGAGGCTAGATATGGAATAAATCGGGAACTGTGATCTTGGGACTACATCTACATTATGCTGTAGGAGAACCAGTGTACGGTGTGGTCTCATCTGACCATTACACATAAAATGTCATTATTAATGCTGTTTATTATATGCATTGGAGCCCAGAATTATATACATTATATACAGTTTTTATATGTTTCATTTCAGTGCATCTTCTTCCATCTTCAAAACTTATCCACTGGCAAATTTGCCAGTCTCTCAGTAACTCAGTGAAGGGAATGAATCAAAAGCAGTTTTTGGTTATGATGTTTTTTCTGGAATGTGGATGTCCAGAATGGAATGTTCTGTAATATCGATGTCATCTTGAGGGTAGGAGGAAGGACCTGAGGGATCCATGTGGTGTGGTGTTATAACAGTTTTTCTGGGGGGAAAATACAGTGTAGTCTTTATGTACAGTGGATCCGGAAAGTATTCACAGCGCTTCACCTTTCCCACATTTTGTTATGTTACAGCCTCATTCCAAAATGGAATAAATTAATTTTTTTCCTCAAAATTCTACACACGACACCCCATAATGACAACATGAAAGTTTTTTTGAAATTTTTGCAAATTTATTAAAGATAAAAACTAAGAAATCACACGTACATAAGTATTCACAGCCTTTGCTCAATACTTTGCTCAATACTCAATTACAGCCTCAAGTCTTTTTGAATATGCCACAAGCTTGGCACACCTATCTTTGGGCAGTTTCGCCCATTCCTCTTTGCAGCACCTCTCAAGCTCCATTAGGTTGGATGGGGAGCGTCAGTGCACAGCCATTTTCAGATCTCTCCAGAGATCGGATTCAAGTCTGGGCTCTGGCTGGGCCACTCAAGGACATTCACAGAGTTGTCCTGAAGCCACTCCTTTGATATCTTGGCTGTGTGCTTAGGGTCGTTGTCCTGAACCGTCGCCCCAGTCTGAGGTCAAGAGCGCTCTGGAGCAGGTTTTCATCCAGGATGTCTCTGTACATTGCTGCATTCATCTTTCCCTCAATGCTGACTAGTCTCCCAGTTCCTGCCGCTGAAAAACATCCTCACAGCATGATGTTGCCACCACCATGCTTCACTGTAGGGATGATATTGGCCATGATGAGCGGTGCCTGGCTTCCTCCAAATATGACGCCTGGCATTCACACCAAAGAGTTCAATCTTTGTCTCATCAGACCAGAGAATTTTGTTTCTCATGGTTTGAGAGTCTTTCAGGTGCCTTTTGGCAAACTCCAGGCGGGCTGCCATGTGCCTTCCGTCTGGCCACTCTACCATACAGGCCTGATTGGTGGATTGCTGCAGAGATGGTTGTCCTTCTGGAAGGTTCTCCTCTCTCCACAGAGGAACTCTGGAGCTCTGACAGAGTGACAATCGGGTTCTTGGTCACCTCCCTGACTAAGGCCCTTCTCCCCCGATTGCTCAGTTTAGACGGGAGAGGAAGAGTCCTGGTGGTTCCGAACTTCTTCCATTTACAGATGATGGAGGCCACTGTGCTCATTGGGACCTTCAAAGCAGCAGACATTTTTCTGTACCCTTCCCCAGATTTGTGCCTCGAGACAATCCTGTTTCGGAGGTCTACAGACAATTCCTTTGACTTCATGCTTGGTTTGTAGTCCGACATGCACTGTCAACTGTGGGACCTTATATAGACAGGTGTGTGCCTTTCCAAATCATGTCCAATCAACTGAATTTACCACAGGTGGACCCAGTTAAGCTGTAGAAACATCTCAAGCTTGATCAGTGGAAACTCAATTTTGAGCTTCATGGCAAAGGCTGTGAATACTTACGTACATGTGATTTCTTAGTTTTTTATTTTTAATAAATTAGCAAAAATGTCAAAAAAACATATTTCATGGCGTCATTATGGGGTGTTGTGTGTAGAATTTTGAGGAAAAAAAGGAATTTATTCGATTTTGGAATAAGGCTGTAACATAACAAAATGTGGGAAAAGTGAAGCGCTGTGAATACTTTCCGGATGCACTGTAAGTATTTGGACAGTGGTACAATTGATGTCTTTTGGCGCTGTACTCCAACACATCACTACGATGAAAGCTCAGGAATTGCAAAGGGGCAGGCAGCCCAATGAAGACCTCTACTGTTGATGACTTGAAGTATTGGCGTTATAATTAATAAAACCTTGCATTTACCTGTCGGATAGATCTGAAACACTTTTCAGGAGGCAGGCATGGATATGTCAGAGACTACTCTTCACAGAAGATTTCTCAAACATATATGCAGAGGCTACACTGCAATATGTAAAACAGTAGTAGTGGCAAAACTGGATGGCCATGTTGCAGTTTCCTAGAATTTCAAAGGATCAGCTATTGTGCAAACATGGGGTTTTGAAATATTCCTCAATCTCCCTTTGGGTGGCATCTCTTTCTAGTTGCTCAGAAAAGCTTGGCTGCTGTATAAAATGGAACAGCATGTCAGCATTCAGTCTTCTTGGCTGGTGGTTTACCGGGTGGCTCATCTTCTTCATCAGTGTTTGTGAACTTGACAGCAAGATTAAGAACTTTGGTGGTGAGTACAGTCTTCTCAGAGGGAGATCCCTTCGGTTCATCATCATCATCATCATCATCATCATCACTATTTTCCTCTTAACAGACATTACATTAAATTACAGGTATTTGGTAGATGCTCTTATCCAGAGCGACTTACAGTTGATTAGGCTAAGCAGGAGACAATCCTCCCCTTGAGCAATGCAGGGTTAAGGGTGTTGCTCAAGGGCCCAATGGCTGTGCAGATCTTATTGTGGATTAGAACCACCAAACTTGCGTGTCCCAGTCATTTACCTTAACCACTACGCTACAGGCCGCCCCAGACAGTTAGACAATGAAAGTGAGCAAAAGCAGCAACCATTTGCTTCTATTGTCAGTAACAAGAGAAGAGTCTCACACAAACTGGGGTCAAAATACAAGTCAGACCTATACACACAATCAAAAACCACAACTCAAAAAACAATGCAAAATACTCCACACAGGTGAGCATGAACTCGCAATTTATATAGCATCTTAATTGCCTGATTGACAATATTTACATCTACAAGATCAGAACAGCTGCTAAATTCTTGGGCATGAAGATGAAAGTATTTTAAATTTTTGGGAAGTATTTGAAAATAATAGATTTTTAATGCTCAAAAACGTGCTCTTTTTTGAAATACAGTCACTGAAGGCATCTGAAACTAGCTGAATCTAGCAACTAAGTCACCAAGTTGGAAACAGAGTGGATGTATTGTAACATATCCAAGGTAGAGGTTTGGGTGAAATTTCTGACATTGGTTTCCTGGCAGGTCTTATTGTGCCTACCTGTGTCTTTCCTGCATTATATTGTTTATTTATCATTTATATATAAGCAGTCAGCCTTTTAAGGATTTTATTGTCTGGCGTTTATTTTGTCAGAGGGTACAAGAGTGGGAAGGATCCCCACCAGACCAGCCAACACACATGTACACACACACGTACTCACACAGGAATGTACACGCTCACACACGCACGCAAACACACACAGTCTCTTCATAATTCATAAAGCTCCTATACCCTGCCGTAAGATCAACAGCACACTGCAAAACAGTCCAGGGTGTGCCATGTTAGTGGGATGGGCGATAGTGATGCAGTTTAATTTAAATAAATCAATTTATTACCTAAAAATAAACTTGAAAAATATGGACTTTATTTTACTTGATAAAGCTACAAATTTGGTAAACTGAACACCTTACATGTTACAATTCTCAGTTTTTTTCATTTATGATGAAGCAGAATTAAAACCTGGTAATTTCACTTCAAACTTAGACTTGAAGGAAAACATCTCAAGTTTACTGGCACAGGGCCTGCATTCTGGAAATCATTAAACTGCTGTGCATTTCATATAAATTAATTGACTACACACACCTCCCAAATCATAGATAGTTTAGCAGCGAGAATACACACACAATAATATTTGCCTAGATATACATAAACATTACAATAGAAATGTGGAACTATTTCTGTACCAGGAAAGGTCGTTTAAATCCTGCAGTTGTGGGAAAAACATAAACTTGCATCCTTTCCTCCTCTGAAAATGAGTTCGAAAGACCTGCATTCTATCCTATTAGCATCAAGAGGCAGTTTAGAATTTTTCTGAAACTGAAAAAAACAGGTGGTTATCTATGCACATCAAACATATATTAAGTCTTTGGGTTGACCCAGGGAAGCGTCTTAGTTTGGTTTTATAGAGGCCATACCAGAGAATGTTCTAAATCGCAGTGGAAAATTTAGATATGCAAATGTGTTCAAAGGAGCCACGGTTGAAAAAGGGTGCCTTAATGCCTCAAAGCCACATACTCTAAAGCAAAATAAGATTAGGAAAATTGAATCATTTCAAAGGCTGTGGGCAGAATGTAAACTTGTTAGCATTCTAATCCTTAGGCCAGGTGACTGGCTCAGTCTGCATCGGCCCAGTCGAGAGGGATGCAAGGCGATGTCCAATGCAGTATGTTTCTTTATTTGAATCAAATCATCCCTCAGTCTGTTGCTCTTAATACTGGTTTCCTGTTCATTCCTAATCTTTATATCAGGCAACTCCTATAGGAAGCCCATAATGCCTTGATTTGCAGGCTTGCTTGACCATCTTTACCTTTCTTAAAGCCAGCTTGTGGGATTTAGGAGGCAAGCTTCCAGTTTTATTCACTCTGCACTTGTAAAACTACATTGTGGTTATAAATGGACAGGTGTAATACAAGAGAGAATTTTTAAAATTATTGATTTAATTAATTGGAATTAAATACCTTAAAGATTGTTTTTCATAACATGAAATGCTTTACATTTATAAAGAGTGTATGACCTCTTTATAGTTTCCAAGACATTTTTAGAAACATATAAAATATTATTTGGAAATAGTTAATTAAAACTAAAAATGTTCACACACAAATTATGTTCTACCTCAATTCCTCAAAAAGAAGGACAAAAATGGTCACGCCTTAAGGCATTGCACAAAGTTTACAATTTACATTGCAAAGTATATAGTATAGTGTATTATAGTGGCTTGTGCACATGTTTGTATTTCACATAATAACTCTCAAAACCAACAAAAATCAATTGCAAATGCAAATCTATCTGTTCCCCTAACTGATTGAAGCAGAAAATATGAAAGGAGGGTGAACTGTCTTTTATTTAAAAAAATTAAATCAATCAGTAAATTTGTTTCCACAGAGACAACAGACAGAATTTTCAGGTTATGCTTGC
The DNA here is from genome assembly GCF_963514075.1 of Conger conger. NCBI lineage: Eukaryota > Metazoa > Chordata > Actinopteri > Anguilliformes > Congridae > Conger > Conger conger. The sequence goes on from NC_083760.1 coordinate 47,169,938, forward strand.
ATTTCTGATAAATATTGTCTGGATGTGAGGGAAGCTGTTGGTATCACAGCAGCATATTTTTCTGGTCAGCTCAATATTTCTATGGGTTACATTATAAGAAGTGTTCTGCAAGGCTGTAGGTTTGGATGGAAATTTGGTGGCAGCATAATTAAAAAAAGAAAACTATGCACGTCACAATATGTTGTCATGTACAACAACAGTGGAAACTAGTTTTTGGGAAAAACTAATCTAAATATCAAAAAATGAATTAATTTTTCAAATTAAAAATGAATAATTATCATTAACAAAAATGAATAATAGTTTAGTGAAGTCAAACTAGATAAATTCTGTCCCAATCCTCCCAGGCAACTTGTTTGCTATTGTTAGCTTGTTTGCTATGGTATGTGGGTTAAGGTTAGTTTGCTAATTCCAGCTGACGTTGAATTCTGCATAAAGGATCGGACTCTACTTAGAGACCTGCATTCTTGTTGAACAAATAAGGTTCCAGATTGTGCTGTAGCAGATGAGTTGCCATGTTGGATGTAAGTGGTGTATGGCCACTTTTTTGACTTGATTACTATTGCTTACTAGGGAACCAGCTTACTATTTTATTTCAAGATTTTACTGAACTTTTTATTATTATTTAATTTTAATAATTAAATAATCTGTTGGGGTGACAATCATTTTGCCATCAGTATCTATGAGAAAAAAATAGCACATAAGAAGTTTACATTTATTATTTTAATTAAGAATAATTGTATTAAAATAAAAGTAGGCCTATATAGTTTTCCAATGTTTGAGCGTAACATATTGCTCATTATCTGTGTTGTTTGTATTATACAGCATTTTCCCTATTTGAAATAGAATAGTTTCTGTTTCACTCAATTTGCCATATATGTAGTTTTTTTAAATCATTTGTACCTCTTAATTGATTTTGCTTACTTAGCCACATGCATAAAATCCTCCTACAAAATATACCTGTTTTGCGTTGGGATAAATGAGTTATCGATGGTGCCACATCTAGACATTACGGTAAAAGTCTGTGCAGCTTTTTGGTCTGTCACATGCTGTGACACACCCCTGAGAGGATAGACAAGCTGACACAGGGATATCTCAAAAGTCCGGATTGCACCAGCATCTTATTCAGTTTTATAGGATTGGGAAATGGAGAGAGGTGTGAGCACGAATTTGCAAATAAGGAAATATGTTCGCCTGACACCCTCACGGAATCATGGGTCAAAACAACAACAAACTGAAGCTTTCGCTTTGTCGCTTGTCAGCTCCGTCAATCTCACACAACAGCTCTTTCGTCAGTGGCTCCCTGGTCTCAGACGCCTTACTGCTGAAAGGAGTACACATTTAACAGGATTAATCATAAACGTAATCCAGGTGTGTGCTTACTTATCCAGTAGGTGTGGTCCTCAGATTGCCTTGCTTCCTTCCCACAAACTGTACTTTTGCCACACGGTCCTCTGCAGTTTGCTCCCAGAATAACTGTCATGTCAAGTTACACCCTGCAGACAGTCAGACTCATCCAAACTTACAGCTCTATCTGTATAACCTATTTGAAGATAACATTGCAGTGGTAAAACAAGTGTGGGGGGACTTCACCTTCTCAGCATTTTTGGTGATATTGTCCTCAAATTTGAAAGGGGATTTGACCAGTGTAGTGGCTTGGCTCCATCGTGTTTCTAAATACACCAGCCAAAGCTACAATAATCTGTATCAAGTCAAAAACTTGAAAATCTTTTCAGTGAGAAACAAAGCTTCCACTTTCACTGACTCTTGGAAAACAAACCTCAAAAGCTTACCTTTCAGAGGAGACCAGGAGTATGCCTGTCATCAAAAGGATTCAAGAATAGTAATTTTATTTTGGGTATGTCATTCTCAAGCTTGTGTCAAGAAAAGGGGCAATACTTAACCAAGCTGGAAAATTGGGTCTGCTCTTGTCTTATCCTGAGAAAAAGTTAAGGTTGTGAAATATTATTTCTGCATAAATAATAGCCTCATCGACATTAACTTTCACATCTTATACTTTATGAGACTTTGGAAACATTAGACCCAAATCAAAGCATTGTCAGACAAGACAATTAGTAAAAGAAAAACACATTTTGCCATCATTTTACTGAAAGGCATGTCTTTAAACATTTTTTATTCAATTAAAACTACTTAACCCTTTATAGTTTACATCAGCCTGCCACAAGATGTATTGCTTATGGCATTAAACATTTTGTACATGTGATTACTGAGCGTTTGACTCACGACAGCACATAATCATTATAACCCACAAATTTAAAAATCAATTACAGAATAAAATCAGCAGCTAGCTTAAACTGCAAGTTCAATTGCATTCAACTCCATTTTACCCCTGAAATTAAGTGTTATGATTAATCGAAGTTGGTTTCATATCCTCACCTGCAAGGGTGATCAGTCATGTAGACAATATTACAACAGCCTGGAAATGATGGCTAGAGGAATGCAGAGAGATTCTGTTTTTGCAACCACATGGTTCTAACCTACACACATACACACTTATAAAGAAGGACATGCTGAGTGAACAAAGAACATACTGTGTTTTCACATGAATTAAAATGTGTGGGTTCTGTGCAGTCTATTTATAGCCTCTGTCCATATCAGTCTTAATGCAGGCTTACCAATAGTTTTTTCGGATACATTTCTTTCACAAGAAGTGTGAAGAAAAATAATAAGCAGTAATAATCATTTAATTTCTTCCTTTCAAGATGTATCTTGCTCTAATTATTATCAAAATTTAAATGGCTTTCTGGGTGTTATACTGGGCAACAGGCATGCCACATGCAATACAGAAGACGAAGAAGCAGAGGGCTGAAATATCAGGGTGTCAATTTTAAATCCAGGTGAATCCTACATTTTTTGTGTCCCCCAACACCTCCTCATCTAACTTCCAACCTGTTCATTTGTTATTTATCTTCAGGGATCTTGTTGATTTCACTGAAGTCAGTGATCTCTGCCAAATAATCCCAGCTGTCATTTTGTCAGGTTGGGCTCTTTTGAATCTGAAGCCTTGGAATTATTCTCCAGGTATCAAGTGGTATACCTGGCGAGTGGAAGCAAACATGATAAATATGGTTTGCTCCAGCCAATCATGTGTATGAGTAACAGGTGAACGGAAAGAACCTGAGTAAATACAGTATTTTAGGGGGGGGAAACACATACGCTTGTATGGACAGGTTGAGTTAAGGTCAGATGATTTGTGACGTGTATTTAGAATGAAGAATATGCTGTCACTGCATTTATCAAACTTACCATGCATACAGTGCGTCCAGAAAGTATTCACAGCGCTTCACTTTTTCCACATTTTGTTATGTTACAGCCTTATTCCAAAATGGATTAAATTCATTTTTTTCCTCCAAATTCTACACACAACACCCCATAATGACAACGTGAAAAAAGTTTTTTTGAGATTTTTGCAAATTTATTAAAAATAAAAAACTAAGAAATCACATGTACGTCAGTATTCACAGCCTTTGCCATGAAGCTCAAAATTGAGCTCAGGTGCATCCTGCTTCCACTGATCAACCTTGGGTTTCTACAGCTTAATTGGAGTCCACCTGTGGTAAATTCAGTTGATTGGACATGATTTGGAAAGGCACACACCTGTCTATATAAGGTTCCACAGTTGACAGTGCATGTCGGAGCACAAACCAAGCATGAAGTCAAAGGAATTGTCTGTAGACCTCCGAGACAGGATTGTCTCGAGGCACTAATCTGGGGAAGGGTACTAAAAGATTTCTGCTGCTTTGAAGGTCCCAATGAGCACAGTGGCCTCCATCATCCGTAAATGGAAGAAGTTCGGAACCACCAGGACTCTTCCTAGAGCTGGCCGCCCGTCTAAACTGAGCAATCGGGGGAGAAGGGCCTTAGTGAGGGAGGTGACCAAGAACCCGATGGTCACTCTGTCAGAGCTCCAGCGTTCCTCTGTGGAGAGAGGAGAACCTTCCAGAAGGACAACCATCTCTGCAGCAATCCACCAATCAGGCCTGTATGGTAGAGTGGCCAGACAGAAGCCACTCCTTAGTAAAAGGCACATGGCAGCCCGCCTGGAGTTTGGCAAAAGGCACCTGAAGGACTCTCAGACCATGAGAAACAAAATTCTCTGGTCTGATGAGACAAAGATTGAACTCTTTGGCGTGAATGCCAGGCGTCATGTTTGGAGGAAACCAGGCACCGCACATCACCTGGCCAATACCATCCCTACAGTGACGCATGGTGGTGGCAGCATCATGCTGTGGGGATGTTTTTCAGTGGCAGGAACTGGGAGACAGGATTGAGGGAAAGATGAATGCAGCAATGTACAGAGACATCCTGGATGAAAACCTGCTCCAGAGCGCTCTTGACCTCAGACTGGGGTGACGGTTCATCTTTCAGCAGGACAACAACCCTAAGCACACAGCCAAGATATCAAAGGAGTGGCTTCAGGACAACTCTGTGAATGTCCTTGAGTGGCCCAGCCAGAGCCCAGACTTGAATCCGATTCAGATCTCTCTCTCTGGAGAGATCTGAAAATGGCTGTGCACCGACGCTCCCCATCCAACCTGATGGAGCTTGAGAGGTGCTGCAAAGAGGAATGGGCGAAACTGCCCAAAGATAGGTGTGCCAAGCTTGTGGCATCATATTCAAAAAGACTTGAGGCTGTAATTGCTGCCAAAGGTGCATCAACAAAGTATTGAGCAAAGGCTGTGAATACTTATGTACATGTGATTTCTTAGTTTTTTATTTTTAATGGATTTGCAAAAATTTCAAAAAAACTTCTTTCATGTTGTCATTATGGGGTGTTGTGTGTAGGAAAAAATGAATTTATTCCATTTTGGAATAAGGCTGTAACAACAAAATGTGGGAAAAGTGAAGCGCTGTGAATACTTTCCGGATGCACTGTATAAACATGTAAAAAAAGACTTTGAACTGCAGGCACTTCATGCTCACTCTGTCCTAAAATTTGGTACAGTAAGACATTTTTACTGCAGAGACCACGAGGTATTTGTTATAAAAACTTTTAGGAAAAAGAGTGATAAGAAAAAATTTTCATTTGGTGTGTATGAAAATCCAAAGTGAACATCTGTTAAAAAAACAAGTTTGGGGATCTGCAGGAGTGTTCATATGGCTTGTTGGATAAAGATTTTATTTATTGTTGTCTATTGTTTTATTATAATGGTATAGCGTACATATACGATACCGTACATATATATAATTTAGCCCGTTTTAATTCCCACGTGGCTATTTTATATTTTGTTTAGTAGTATTTTATTGGCAGTGCATTTAAAATGTGTATATTTTTGACATTTTAATTATGTTAATCTTGCTGTATGTACGCTATATCAGACTGTGATTCCGAAGTTCTGTAGCCATGGCATTGCTTGTTCTATTGAATATTAAATCAGACCCTAAAGCATAAAGTAACTTGGTACTTCAGTACTTTCTTTTCAGTAGGTACTTACTTACTCATGTCGTTTTTTGGATGACTACATTTACTCTTAATTGAGTACAGTTTTTGCCTTCTCTACCTGCCTCCGGATACATCTGAAAACCATAAGAAAACAGAACAACATGGATATCATACTTGAAAAAAAAAAGTATTCTAAAGCAGGATGGAGTTCCAATGGCATTCCAATTCTGTGGTCTGCAAGCTACAGTCATGCAATAAAAGTTGTTTTCATTCATGTAGAGTACACAGTGATCCTTACATTCCGTGTTTGACCTGCATTCGCCTCAGCATTTTACAGACTCATATTAATGCTTCACAATGTTATTTTAGAGATGAAACCAAACATATTATATAAGCATATTATATACAAAAATATATTTGTACATATGGCAATGCATTAACATACTGTAGCTTTAAGAATTGCAATGATTTTAGTGGCAAAAAATTGTGATATACAGTGCTGAAAAAAGGAAATTTGATGCCAGAAGCTCAGTATTGTGCCACATGAAACTGTTATGTCCCAGTCTGGGCTATTAAACCCCTGATTTCCGTTGGATTTATATGATTTGACCTTTGACCCAAATGACTGACAGATTTACTTGATTGGTTGCCATGCTAGGTTTCAAATACTATAGAGATGACCATTAATCCTAAAACAGGTTTAAAAAACCATGCTGCAAAATGAAAACACAAGATGTTATTGGCTGGCTTGTCAGAAAGTCCACGTGGAGGCCTTGCAGTGGAAGTTCACTACAGTATATTACAGAGTGACAAGAGGGAATAACTATTTCTCGACCTGCAGGAGGCATTGTATACGTGTTGTTTTTATGGATTCACATGCCATCTGAAGTCCATAAAGGTTAGAAATGAACTGTGTCATAATGCATAGTTGCTGACCGGATGTGCACCATCCTTGACAAATCACTTTTCTGACATTTCCCTCAGTGTTTTGATTTTAATTTGTGATTTAGGATTTGATGTGCATTGGACAGACACATGCATGGATTGCATGCGTGCAGGCATGAATGCATAGAGTGAGCACCATAATTCATTGGATAGTGATTCGTTTTTTCTTATTTTGGTTCTGTACCCTAGGAGTTTGAAAGGATACAATGACAATGAGGTTGAAGTGCAGACTGTCAGCTTTAATTTGAGGGTAATTTCATCCATATCAGATGAACCATTTGCCTCATTGTTATTGTATCCTTTCAAACTCAAAGTGCTAGAACCGAAAGAACAAAACAAACAAAAAAATCCCTTTGAATTACACCGAAGCTGAATGACACAGAAAACACTGCCTGCTATTCACATTCCTGGGGGTAGTTTCACGAAAGCGATTTGCAAGGATTTTCACTTGCAAATCGCAAATAAACCTGCGACGGCTACATGCCTTTCGCAAAACCAATTTTATCCCTCGCAAGTATGCGATTTCCTCTGATAATGCAGATAGGCTGTACAGACAAGCTCCAGAAAGAATACAGTTTATTCTAAGATCTGCATCCTAAAGTGGTAGACTACACTTTAATTATTTTAAACCATTTACTTCTGGAAAGTAAAAAGAAAGTGTATTTTAAATAGCCTCTACTCTCAGGGTCTTTGTTCAGAAAAAGTCCCCTTTCGGCATATTTATTTTTTGACAGCTCCAAGCAACCGTTTTCTTGGGTTTTCAGGCAATGGAATAAGTACATTCTGTCCAGATACATCCGTAAAGCGCCAAATTCCCATCAATGCGCTGATGGAGAACACATGTTTATATGTAGAAATGGGTAGGCTACCATTCGGTAAAAATCGCTATCACAAAAGTCTTAGCCTATGTGATGCCACGTACAGAGTATGCTATTAGATGTTGCGGTTAAATAAACTGGGAGCACGCACAACATTTACATTTGAAGCAACTGTGATTTGGGTCACTGCTTCATCATGGAAGTTAATAATGTTACTAATGGATGGCGTCTAGGTGACAGTGTTACGTTTAATTTGGACATTACAAATTACAAAACATCTAATGTTGCTTTAAAGTGTAGGCTATGATATTAGGTGTACCAGGTAGACGTAATAGTTCAAATAAAACAAACCATTATTTTACAACATAGCTAAATATAGATTGCCTACATGGATGCGCTTGCGCCATGCGTTTGAGGCTTGCAATTGCAATTGCAATTTCTTTATGAAACACTCAAAAAAGTGCAGGAGAAATCTGTCGCATCTCGTAGATCTTAGCTCGCATGTCACAACTTTCGTGAAACGATCCCCAGGACGTCAGGAGGCAGTAGATACGTTAAGTTCTTTGCTGGAGTGATATCACTGCTGTTCTTCCATTTTGGCTCCATATGGCTTTGGCAATGTATAATCTTATGTTCTGTGAGTCGCGTGGGTCACATGGCTTGCAGTTGCACCATGCCTTACATTATAAAGTCACTGGCTAACAGACAAGCTAACTTCATCAGTTTTAATAACAACCATAGCAAATGAAAATGCATTTAGAGCGCAAGAAGAAACTCCAAAAAAAACTACCAAATGCATTTTTATAAATGGTTGGCATTTATATAGCGCCTTTATCCAAAGCGCTGTACAATTGATGCTTCTCATTCACCCATTCATACACACACTCACACACTGACGGCGATTGGCTGCCATGCAAGGCACCGGCCAGCTTGTCAGGAGCATTTTTGGGGGTTAGGTGTCTTGCTCAGGGACACTTTGACACAGCCCGGGCGGGGGATCAAACCGGCAACCCTCCGACTGCCAGACGACTGCTCCTACTGCCTGAGCCAGGTCGCCCCGACTGTCGGAACCTCGTAATATATTTTTTTCCTGGCCAGCAAAATCCTTAGGCAAAAAGTCAGCAGAACTGCTGCTCACTGTATATTTTTTGTTTGTTTATTTTTTGCACCATTCTTTGCAAACACTATAGACTAGTGTGCATGAAAATCCCAGGAGATTTCTGAACAGTTTCTGAAATACTCAAACCACCCTGTCTCCCACCAACAATCATTCCACAATCAAAGTCGCTTAGATTTTTGATGGTTGATGTGAACATTATCTAAAGCTCCTGACCCGTATCTACATGATTGTATGCATTGCGCTGCTGCCACACAATTGGCAAATAAAATACTTTGATTGGCAGCCTCATTTTTAACTGGCTAACCAGCATGTTGCTTGCTAACTTGTATCTGCAATGAGGATAAATAACCCCTTTCTTTTTTCTCTGTCTTACAAGAAGTCAGGGTATGGTCTTTTTCTTAAACAATGTACATGTGTCAACTTAACTTTCACCTTATCACAAGCATTTAAATCTACAGTCATTCAGATGCAGGCCATAGCTAGACACATTAGCACTTTCTCTGAGTCTCCCCACTGAATAATAATTTTTTTTTAAACTTTGGTGTAGAATATCCATTCACTTCATCTGTATTTCAGTGAATATGAACCATAAAGCTAAACATGCTCGCTCAGGCACAGTATTTTCATGTTTTTCATTACGTTCTATCACAAAAACCTACCCAGTGCCTACTGCAATACGCAGATAAGCTTGAGTATAATTCAATGACAGATTTCGCCATCTCGATGCAGCCAAGCTGTTTCTCATTTAAAAATGCTCTCTATCAGCTAACAACTCTGTTTCTCTGTTTACAACTTTGCTACGTGCTGTTATGAGTGTAACGTAAAGTGTGATGCAGGGTGGAGCAAGTTCAGACTGAAATTTAAAGCCCGTAATAACCTACAATATATTCAGAACTAGTTGTGTTATAGAAATGTGGATGTGGTTAACATTAGCTCATAAGTATAAACATTAACTTATCATTCAGTAAACAATAACCAACATTAGCTGTTCATGTTCGCTTCTAAAGCCAGATTGGGATGTAATGTTACAAGCAATATATAATAAAGTTTGTTACCTTCATGTCAGGAGGGCAAAATGGAGCGCTGTGTTTGCACGTGAATTCAACAATACATTTCTCACAGAAAACATAGTTTATCCACTTTTTTTTACTTCACAGCAGTGGAGATAAAACGTAGAAGTAGTAAGTGCTAGTGTGTTGTTGGCCTTTACTAGATCCCATACCCTCACATTTGCCACCTGGTTGTAGAAAACGCTAAACCATTATAGATTATGGGCAATCATGCTACAAATGACTTTGCTGCCTGTTACAGGCTGAAATGCAACACGACTGCCCCGACTGTCGGAACCAAAAACCAAAATCCTTAGGCAAACCGGCAAATGAAACACGAAACCACTGTAAGCGGTAGCCTACTCTGCTACCCTAAGCTAGCTATACCCAGCTTTGGTTTGCAACAGGAAACTCCAATAATAGCTTGATAGCAAATATTTTCACATTAACCTGTCTGTTAATAACTGAGCTACCTGTAGCCTACCAGAACTGCCACCTATTCAAAAAGAGGAGCATTGTAATAAAATACTGCTAAGACTAAGATAATTATATTTTTTTTTACTGCAGTCTCCATTGTTGAATGAATTGCTTGCTTTCTTATACTGTGCATGGACTAGAAGTGTAAACAAACTTGGACTCAGGAAAGCCATCTCGTTACAGCTTTCTGCACTGGCGTACTGCATAAGCATTCTCGCACATGTTCATCAGTAAGGGACAAAGCCGATTCTTGGCCAGCCCTGCAGGTTCCAACAAAACTTAATGCTATTTCAGATGCAAACAAAACATTCCATAAACATCCAGTGTGAGTTAAAAAGTGAGTGAATAGTCAATCGTATATGCTTTTTTAATTTTGCAGCAGCAATACTATAACAGTTCAAAAGAATATATACATTGCTCGTTTCTTTTCAGAAATGTAGAAATTGCATGGTATGATGCATTCTGACTTCACAAACAGATAAAGGTTATTCCTTTACATTTGTCCTGATAGAAAGGCACTCAGTCTAAGCTTATGTCACAGTTATAACATGATGAATAGAAGGCAGTGTTGCGTGATGTTCTGCCAATAGCCCACAGACAAGGACAGAGATTCAACCATACAATATTACTCTAGCTTTGGTGCAAGTTGATGGAGTGAGCAATATGGCTTCTCTCACCAAGCAGATTCCCTTCCCATTTGTTAGAAATATACTAAAAATGGCACACATTTGCATCTCAGGGAGGATCCCAGCATCAGTGGGTTGCTCTCGTGTAACAATAGTAAATGATGGCTGATACTGTCTGAAAGTGATTTTAAAAAATTCCAAATGAATCTGCAGACCACAAGATGACGTGGGCTGTGTTCTGATTTGAATTTTGAGTTCAACAACGTTTCCTTCTTGGTTTCAAGCATTCTTATTTGCCATCTTCTTAAATTAAAATATTTTTTGCATGCACACAGAAGCTCAAGACAATGTAAGGACTACTGCTTAAGAATAACTGTCATTTATGCACAGTAAAGGAGTCAACATCTTTAGTGAGTTTATTTCCATTAGTATTCCATTTGCTATTGATAACTGTCTGCAGGTTAATTGGGAATCTGAATTGAAGCTACTGTTTATGGAAACCTGACTGTGTCAGATGTATGTCATATTGTATTATGTTTATGATAAGAGTGTAATAACCATAATGCACCTTAAGCTTTTATTACTGTATTACCATAGACAATGGCACCATTCTATTTTTACTTTTTAATGTCTTATTTTATCCAGTCATTTATTGTATTAATTGTTGCATGTATGGTGCATATATTTTTATATCTGTGTATAGGGTGTGGTTATATATGTATCTTGGGTTTTGCATTTTTTGTTTTATCTGTAGCCTACCCCATTTTACATTGCTGTATGCTGTGAGCTGCTTGGGAAATGCAATTTCCTTTGGGATAAATAAAGTATCTAAAATACTGGTGTGTAATTATTATATAAAAATAGTGCATAAAGTAGACAATAGGCAGCAGTTTACCACTAAAATTACATTTGCATCAAAATCTCAAAAAAACTACTTTATCTTTATCTCAAATCAAAATTATGTCAGCTTGTTTAAAATACTCCCAATGGATTTTTACAAAATTGTCTTCACCATCTGCAAGTTTGCGTTTTTATGTCATTGGTATTGTAGTTACCACCAAGCTTATGTGACCTACTATCTATCACACTTATGAGTTCATCTGCAGTGCATGTAATACTAAAATATAATTACATTTCAGTAATATCATATAACAATAATTTATTAAAAAATCACCCTTGAGAAATATACCACAGAAGTAAGCTAATTAGTTAACGCTAATATGTACTGATTGCTACTGATTAGATGGAGCTAGAAAATGACTTGGAGAATAAGCATTCAAATGAAGCTACCCCTGGCATATCTGTAATTTTTTTTAATATCCTCTATGACGATATTGACAAAGATGAAAGAACAAAAACAAACATGAAGTTTGGAGCACTTGGAATGTATGTACATTTATCAGATGTGTATTGCCTTAAATATGTATATATTTATTTAAATTGAAGCACAAGGCAGACATGTCTCTTGTTGCTTGCAGGATGTAACGACAGTTGAATGGACCTCAGAGTTCCTGTTTGCATGCTCATGTATAGATGTGATTTTCAGATGGGGGAGGCTGGCAGAATGGCAAGGTTGATGATGAGTTCAAAGAGGTAAAGGATCAAAAGAAAGTCATGGGGGAAGCTTGAAGGACAGAGCACAGTCACTTCAGTAATGGAAGGTACAGTGCAAAGATTTCAGCTGTAGCGAGTTCCAGTATTTCTGCTTTTACTGTTTGGTGACCTAATTCTCCCGGGGACCTTTGCTGTCTGTCAAAGTTTTCAGAAAACTAAAATAGAAACAAAATGTTGTGTGTTGCAAATTCCTGATGAACAACAAAGGCAACCATTTTCACTGGAATGCAAAGCAGGGGAAAATATTTAGTATAAAAAGGGGGAGGGGAAAAAGGATGGTTAGAGGTCACTGCAGAGGAAACAATAATAAAAAAAACAATTCTCTTCATCAAGGTGTCAAGCTCAGCTGAACTGTCAACAACACGGGATGGCCTCTCAAATGCTCATAAGAAAGGGAAATTGAAGAAAAGGAATAAAAAATATAAAAGAAAAATAGCAGTGTGTGTAACAGTTTCTATTACACTGCTACAGAATTTGCCTGGGAGCTGGGCTTGACAGATTAGCCCAGTGTCCAGACAGGGCAGTGCGAAACAAGACCTACTTTTATGAGGTGCGTAACACAAGACTAGGGTAGCCGCGGTAAGGCTGGAAAGTGATCCCTTGATGAAAGTGAGGGTAGCACTCCACCTTTCAAGTTTCCATAGTTTTATTTGGAGCGCCCACAGACGGACCTGCAGACAGAAATGACAGACAATTAAGATTACACAAAGGCAGGGAAATTCAGTATCAAGCTACATGACCCCTGCAATCCGGCAGCATTTCAATGCATATGGCCGCCTTTTGTTAGAAAATTCCTCGGAAGCTGGGCAAAATGACGGCCCTAAGCCTCAGCAGTAGGTGATACATGCAGTTATATATCTGGCACATTCCTGTTTAAAACCATCTCCATGCATCAAAGGAGAAAAGCAGTGGAGGAGGGGATTAATGCAGAAATAAACCTTGAGTTTTCTACATATCAAAGAACAGATAAGCTTATGAAGTTTAATTCATGTTTCATTCCCCCGAAAAATGACATTTGTGTTGGCTGGCTTGTCCTGGCCAAAAGATGGTGGTATGATTGCAATCCCGTTCCCATTCAAAACCCTCCCATTGAAAAGCCTGTGATTCCATTCCTAGAAAATGACTGGACTTAAAAATCCAAATTAACTTATAAATGGCAAAGGGATTCTGTCATAAATGTCCATGCATTAGGATTCATTGTCCCAATTCAAGGAAAAGAATGGATGAGAATCATATATTCCAATAGTCGTTTGCTGTAAAGGTTTTCGGCAAGGGCTACCAAGCAAACTTTTTGAATTTTGAAAACCAATATCCATACCTACAATGGAACTCAACCACAACCAACAAATGACAAATGAAGCAGCCAACCATATTGCTAATGTTACTGACTTGGGTCTTGTAGCTTTTGTGACTAATGATTTTCACCAAACATGTGACAATTTAAAATGAATGTCATGAAATATATATATACTCAGTGAGCACTTTATTAGGTATTTATTAGACTTATTTCTGCTGCTGCTGTGGTTAATGTTCACATCAACCATCAGATAGGGGGAAAATGTTATCTCAGTGATTTCGACTGTGGTTATAATTGTTGGTGCCAGACGGGCTGGTTTGAGTATTTCTGTAACTGCTGATCACCTGCGATTTTCACGCACAGAACAGCGAGCGGCAGTTCTGTGGACGGAAACGCCCTGTTGATGAGAGAGGTCAACGGAACAGCAGAAGACCAAGAACAAAAAGCTGGAGCTGCAGTCGGCACAGGCTCACCAAAACTGGACAGTTAAAGACTGGAAAAACATAGCCTGGTCTGATGAATCTCAATTTCTGCTGAGGCATACATATGGTAGGGTCAGAATTTGGCCAACAGCCTGAATCCATGGACCCAACCTGCCTTGTGTCAACAGTCTGATGGCAGTAGTGTAGTGATGTGGGGAATGTTTTCTTGGCACACTTTGGGCCTGTTAATACCAATCAATCATTGCTTGAATGCCACAGCCTATTTGAGTATTGTTGCTGACCATGTGCATCCCTTCATGGCCATATAGCTGTGCCAGTTCAAGCCTATGTATACCTTTTACCCTGTGATTTCCATATGGATCGGTTTTTGTCTTAAGTTCTTGGAGATCTGACTTTCCTTTTATTTTTCTGCAATTTAAAAATTAAACCCAAAAATTCACCTGATGTTAATTTTTGTATAGCAAGGCCCCTGGGTGGACTACAGAAATAACAGACAATGCTTTATAAAGCAGAAGGTCAGCAGAAACATGCAAAGCATTGGGACTGATCAAACAGCTGCCAGGAAAAACCCCGCCCACTTACAAGTACAGATGTGGATACAGATAATATAATCTGAAGGCACGTCTGCCAAAACAGAAAGTGATCTTCGGCGGAACACAACAATAATTAAAATCGGATATTTTAATTTTATCAGTGGAGGAGTTTTTAAAGAAGAGAACATATACTGACTGACACAGATGTAAGTTAACATTAGCACATTAATTTCTCGTAGTGCTTATTACTTTTGTAGCGCATAGCTAGAGCTATGCAAGTCATCAAATAAATGGATGAAAAGAGGTTAGAAGCTATCGTAGCATGATAGTTGGGTCGAAGCAGTTGTTATCTATTCTCTATCGATTTATTTTCATTTTAATCGTTTGCAGAAATGACAGTTATACAGAACAAATGTTTTTTTGTTTTTTTACCAGCGTAACATAAATGAAATAACAAATGAACGAACGGGGGCCTATCACATAGTAAAATATTTCATGCATATAAATGGATGTCAATGTATAGTTACAGACGTAAGCTTTATTTTCCCACGTGTAAAGAAGTGTGCTTCATTAACAATTTAATGGAATCAACCAAAACATTATTTTTTCAAATAAAAAAATATTTCCTCAAAAAACAGGTTCCACAATTATTGGCACCCCTGGCAAAGATGACAGCCATGAGTCTTTTCCCATAATTTCTGATAAGGTGAGAGAACAGGGAGGGATTTTTGACCATTCCTCCATGCAGAACTTTTTAGAAATATTTCTATTTTTGGGATACCCCCTCTTCAGT
Organism: Conger conger; assembly: GCF_963514075.1. Lineage (NCBI taxonomy): Eukaryota > Metazoa > Chordata > Actinopteri > Anguilliformes > Congridae > Conger > Conger conger. The sequence continues at coordinate 47,185,054 of NC_083760.1, forward strand.
TCATCCCACAGGCTTTTCATAGGATTTGACATGCATTCCATTTTGCCATTTATGTATTTTTTGTTACCCATTACCTGACTTGTGATGATCAATTACCATCTGTGTCTTCTGAATTGATGGTTCTTTGGCTTTTCCTTTGCCTATGGTTGGGTTGATGGAATATAGTTCATTTAGACTGAGATTAGTAAAGTAAAATTGTATTCCACTTTGTTTGATTTTATTTAAAATAATTGTCAGGGGTGCCAATAATTTTGGCACCTGCGGTTTTCAGAGCAAAAAAATATTACTAAATAAAAAACATTGAAACGTGAGAGTAAATATTGAAATAAAAGTATATAGTTTTCACATAAGCTTGAAATTTTGAAAACATTTGTATTATTATCCATGTTGCTTATTATAGCCTTTTTTTCTCAATTTTTATTAAGGATGCCAATAATTCTAATGATTCCGTGATATGTATGACTGGGAGATTAATTTTGTTTTGTAAATAGTTTTTCACTAGTTTCCAGATACATTTCTCTATATGTGATACAGCATCATATGGCCTTCAATGAAATCAAACATTTATCATTTGATAGGCTTCAACACTCTCATAACGATCCTGGGGTCAGTGGTTTCATTAAAATCTAAGTTCTCTTCACCATTCCATAAGGTTTATTTGAGGTTTGCAATAACCATTTCTGCAATATGGTATTTGTACTGGCAACCGTGGCGTCCCCTTATTGCCTTGATTCTGAGGAATTTCATTCAAATATGGCATTCTATGTTCATATTTCTGCGGAGATTAAAGATGCCTGATAACTTCATTAAATTAATGGGGAAAAGCTGCAGATGGGAATATAAGCTTTTCCAGTGATTGAATAAAAGGCACAATCCAGAGCAATCTCAAGGGTGGCATATTAAAAGGCTTGCACAATTAAGTCATCATGGAGGGATTTACACTGTTGAAAAGCAGATCCGGAGCATATTTTGCAATTATCACCATGTTGAAATGAGAAAGATGTTTTTTATTCTTCTCTCAGATGAAGGTACACTAGCAGCCTTCTGGTTTCAGGGGGAGTTCCGGAGGGATGAATCACACTGTTTATTTCATATTACTGCTAAATGTATTTAATTTCAAGAAGCATAAAAGCAACTCATTAAACTAATGTTTAGTATTAGCCAATGTCAACATCAAGCAATAACTCATTTAATAAGGAAACGTGGGTCTAATGCTTTATCTTCCAATTGACATAAAGACTAGCAGGTGTTTCTCCTTTTTCTATGTTCCTAATCCCTGTCTCATTTGAAAACTCACCTTATGTCAGCTTTAGGTCCTGCCTTACCACACCTCCTGCTCCATCAACAGGGTGCCTGTAGATCTATCTGTGTGACAATCAGTGGAAGGGTCATCAGCTGGCTACTGCAGTAAGTCATCACAGGCAGAGCACTCTTCATCATGACCTAAGCACACTGCATCTACTGGAACCCCATAATTGGCCTGCTCTTTGGAGCTCTGGACATGACGTTTCTAGATTGAGCAAAAAGGAATGGCAGCAGTATCACGTTCAGACATTATGAGTTCACAACACACTTCAATCAAACAGACGATTGGTATATTACAAAGCTTGACAGACTAAATATCAGTGACTTTAACATGCTCCTGGGGTGCTTTTTGCAACATTCAAAAAAGCAGAAAGGGGAAAAGCTCCTGATCTGCTAAACCCTACGTTACCCCAATATTTTTAACTATCTGATAAACTTACCTTCTACGTACTTCAGTGATACTAGGAAACAACATGTCCATCTTGACAATGCCAGATATGGCCTAGCCAATATCCTGATAATCAGAGTACGCTTAAACATTAAAAGTCAAAGAGATATACTATTGCTTCAGCATAACTCATCTTTATTATGAACCTGGCCTTATTTTTTTACTAAAATAACTTTTTCAATATGCAATTGCTTTTTCAAAATAATATGGCTCTGGCTGATTGAGTGCTAAGTGGGGTCAGAGAGTAGCCTATTGAGAATTGGACAGAAGCAGTAGTAGGTTTTGGTCTTTTCATAGGATATGTTGACAATAATAAGAATTGTTACATTATATGACAAAACGTACTAGCTTGCTTTTAATATGGATTAAACAGGGGCCATTGTTGTAAAAGGGTTGCAGATTCTTTTGGGATATAATAAAAACATCTCACTTTTCCTTACCCCTTTTGTTCTGACATCCTTCATTTCAAAATTGAAGTAACAATTAAAGCAAAAGAATGGCACTGAATCAGTGGTACTTTCGGATTCCTGCCAATATGGCATTGCTTTGGTCAAGGCAGATGCATGCTGGGATTGTGTGATGTCAAGTAGTGGAGCTTTATTGTTGCCTCTATTATGTTCAATTAATAAGAGTGAAAATTCATACAATATGAGGGGGCGTGTCCTCTGTCTAGTTAGTAGCTGGTTTTAAATAGCTGGCAAAAGAAGCGAAGCTCTGACTCAACATGACTCCAGTGACTCCTCTCCTGTGCTCGCTGAACACATCACAGAATGTTTCACAGCAGACCCCACACTTGATGACCAAAGTCACCAACAGCCAGCCAGTCCCTCTGGATCGAGGCCAGTGTGTCTTGTCACTATCACAGCAGGGAGAGTTGCAAAAGTCATCTGAAGACTTTACGGCACTGAAGGATTAAATCCAGACTGTATCCCTGCTGCGCTCCAGTATAGGTGTTCACCTACAGTGGTTTTGTGTTTCATTTGGCGCTTCTGCCTCAGGAGGTCTGCTTGGCAACTGAGAGATTTTTCAGTTTTTTCCACAGTAATGACTTGTTGTTCATACAACCACCATGAGGTGGCATATGTTAGTGCACTAATCTACAGCAGTCTGACCATTGGTGGCTGGTGGTGATAATGGATGGGAGGGCTAAAAACTAAAAGTCTAACTCCTATCAATAGCTCACGCTCCAGCATTGCATTTTAAAATATGGTATTTGAATATTTGCCATTTGATGAACGCCTTCATCCAAAGCACCTTACAATACCATGAGCTCATACATTTTCCAGTATGGCTGGCATCAATGAGTGGTAACTAAATCCATAATATATAACTATGAAACCAAGCCTACTATAGTAGGTGCACTAAAGAGAAATCTCCATAACTGAACCGTCTGTAATGTAGCCTACCTAAGCACAATTACACACGCTGCCACGTCTGTTGTCAGTTTGCACAGCCACAACTGCTGCCTTTGATATTTCGTTTTGACTTGTCTCTGATGTGTAACTTGGTGAACACAGACAAGAGATCGGATAACTGGCTATCTAAGAAAAGAGAACTTGTCAACCATGTCTTGAAGCATGCCCAGTTGTAATGATGTGGTAGTTTCATCATACTCAACGCAGAGCAAACTCGTGTCCTCCAAGAAATGTAATGTAATCCACAATTCTGGACAGTGCGTGCTTTCATTATGTCTTTATACGGAGTTATGAGTAGCTACCTTTGCCAAGCTGATAAGCTATGTTAGCTTTACCCAGCATTGACAGATTAACGGCATTTCCAATTCGTGCTTCCAAATTCTTTCCAATAAATGTTTCAAACATTGGAAGCAAATGCTTAGCTACGTTCACTGTTAGCTAGCCAGCCCTTTCATTGTGTTGTCTAAGCTGTCCTGTTGTCTAAGCTGCACATCACTTGGTCCCCAACCTCTTTATTTTTAATATTTTTAATCCAAATACATCTTAGAAAACAGATTATTAGTATATAGTCCATATTGTTCATACTTGTGCACACCATTTCATTAATTCACCACTAGAAAAACTTTTTCAGTGGAGAAAAAGTAGCCCTGTAGCTATGCATGTTCCACTTTGTATTAGCCAAAGGGAAGTAGACTAGTCTGATAACAATCTGTACAATGAAAACAAAAGTATTAATACTTTAACATGAGAGTCATTGGTGCTCACACCCAGGGCACAAACAGGCACCCTGCATTGATCCAGGGGAGGATTGTCTCCTGCTTAGTCTAATCAACTGTACGTCGCTCTGGATAAGAGCGTCTGCCAAATGCCTTTAATCTAATATCACATTTCTTCCCCATTTGATCTGAACAACACCTCTTGACCACCTCTGCATGCTTTTATGCATTTAGCTGCTGCCCCATGATTGGCTGATTAAATATTTGCATTAACAAGCTGGTATACAGGTCTGCCTAATAAATAATATATATACACTGACAGTACACTTTATTAGCAATCAGGGTTAATTTGCCAGAAGCACCATCACATTTCTGGTGTAATTTACTATTTTCTCTGATTATCTGACATTTTCAATATAAGTGCCAACAAGCAAAACACACCAACAGGAAAACAACATCATTTTCCAGTTTTAGGACTACGTTGTCCAACAAAACAAAGAAAGAACTATGGTTAAACATCACTCCATGATCACATAAATACAAATTGAACCCTTGAAGAGTACATCAACTTACCAACGAGCATACCACGGTTGGCAGCTAGAATACCCCGAGTGCTACAATAACTATACATAAGTGCTATTATAATCTATGGCATACACAAGTCTAATAATGGTAATGAGGTTGGGAGGGAAAGTTGCAGCCTGAAGAGATGGGTCTTCAGTCTGTGCTTGCAAATGGTCAAAGGGATGATCCACAGGGAAGTCATTCCACCACCGTGGGGCCAGAACAGACAGCAGTCATTCCCGAGAAGTGCAGGTGTGGCAAGGGGGAGGTGCCAGATGGCACGAAGTGGTCTTGCTGGTGTATATGTCTTGATAAGCTATAGAATACATACAGGGGCTGTTCCCTTAACTGCCTGGTATGCAAGCACCAAAGTTTTACATTTGATGCGAGCCATAACAGGCAGCCAGTGGAGGTTGCTGAGCAGGGGTGACATGTGAATGTCGGGGAACATTGAGTACCAGACAGGCTGCAGCATTCTGGATCAGTTGTAGGGATCTGATGGCAGATGTTGGAAGGCCAGCCAGCAGAGAATTGCAATAGTCCAGGCGGGACAGGACCATTGCTTGGACAAGGAGCTGAGTGGAGAAGGTGGTGAGAAAGGGTTGGATTCACCGGATGTTGTACAGGAAGAACCTGCATGCCCGGGTCACTGTAGGTGATGAGGTCACTGTGGTATCCCCTAGTGAGATGGAAAAATTGGAGAAGAGAGAGGTTAGAACAGGGATGAAGATTACCTTCATTTTACCTGGGTTGAGCTTTCGATGTTGGTTGTCCATCCAGCTCTGGATGTCTCTCAGGCAGGCGGAGATATGGGTAGAGACCTGAGTGTCCGATGGGGGAAGGAGAGAAAGAGTTGGGTGTCATCGGTATAACAATGATACGAGATGCCATGAGCAGAGATAACAGGGCCAAGGGATCTGGTGTCAATGGAGAAGAGGAGGGGGCCTAGGACTGAGCCCTGGGGGACTCCTGTAACAAGGGGACAAAGCTGGACTGGTGGGGGTCCAGCAGGTGATTCTGTGAGAAGAAGGAAGAGAGTTGGTTGGAGGCAGCTCATTCAATGGATTTGGATAGAAAAGGAAGGAGAGATACCAAATGGTAGTTCTGAATGCAGGAGGGGTCCAGAGTGGGTTTCCTTCAGAGTGGGGTGATGTAGGCCTTCTTAAATGATGAGGGAAAGCAACCAGAGGATAGAGAGGAGTTAACAAGGGAGGTGACAAACGGAGGTTTGAGGGGATGGGGTCCAGGGCACAAGTAGTAGGGCAGTGGGAGAGCAGGAGGTAAAACACATCAGCATCTGTAAAGGGACAGAACGAGGAGAAACAGGGGGCAGGCACAGAGGTGGTGGTGGTCATGAAGGTGCTGCGGATGTCTGCGACCATCAAAGAATACTGCAAAGTTATCAGCAGTGAGGGAGGACTGAGATGGTGGGGGAGGTGTGCTGAGGAGAGAGGAGAAAATGGAGAACAGTTGACAAAGAGTTAGAGGTGAAATTCAGAATTTTTGCTTGGTATATTCTACAGTTCCTGTGAATTTTTGCATTTTTTATGTCACCCCACAAGTTTTCAATGGGCTTGAGGTCGGGGGATTGAGCTCCATTACCTCTATCCTTTTTGTCTGGAACCAAGATGTTGCTAGCTTATTCATGTGTTTGGGTTTGTTGTCTTGTTGAAACACCCATTTCAGGGGCATTTCCTTTTCAGCATACGGCAACATAATCTCTTCAAGTATTTTGATGTATTCAAACTGATTCATGATCCCTGGTATACAAACACCGTAGAATGAAAAACATCCCCAGACCATGATTTCTGAGCCACCATGCTTCACTGTCTTCACAGTGTACTGTGGCTTGAATTCAGTACCCGGCGGTCGTCAACAGTATGTTAGGCCTGAACAATTTCTTATTAGTTACGCCTTTTCTCTTTGGGTCAAACGATGTGTTCCATTTTTTTACCCGATTCTGCACATGCCGTTTTTTCAACAATGGTGCTTTACTGGGGCCTCTTGCTGATCAATCGGGGGCTTCTTTCTTAGCTTCAATCAAACGTCTTCTGATGGTAACAGCACTTGCAGGTAATTGTAGATCATATTTGATCTTTCTGGCGCTGATGAATGGCTGAATCTTTGCCATTCTGACTATTCTTCAATCTGTTTTAACAGTAGTTGCTCATTTTCTTCCGCTTGTTTCGGATTTTTGTTGCCATTTTAAAGCATTTGAGATCATTTTAGCTGAGCATCCTATAATTTGCTGCACTTCTTTATTTTCCCCTCTCCAATCATCTTATTAATAAAATGATGTTGTTCCTCTGAACAATGTTTGGAACGGTCCATTTTACTTTGCAATTCAGAAAGAAATATATTTTATAACAATTTGTGAAACATTTGCTTCCCTTCTTCCTTAATAAAGGACAATTAATGACACCTGTTTTTTCACAGAATGAATTCTCTAATTAAACTCCACACTGCTATTATTTTGAACACACACCTTTCAATGAATGAGTCAATTACTCAGAACAAGCATGTCATGACAGTTGGGTCTGTTGTTTTTCTATTACACTACTACATGTACGAGTAAAGTAATTGCCATGCAGAAATATCACTACTATTAATAACAGTGCTTCATCAGGTTACTGATGTTGTACTGCTATTTTACAACTGTTGCTCAGTGACATAAATACAGATACATTTCATAAAAATACATTCAAGAACATTGCTAGTGAAGTAATAATATGTACACATAATTCTATGGTTGGTGGAGCTGAAACAGCTGCCTTGCAGACATCACTGTGGGAAGGAAAGTGCCAAATGTGAAACCGTTTTTTTTAATCTGTTGCATAGTGCGTGTTGCTTGAGAAAGAGTTTACAATAGCTAGGCTATTTTCCAGGCTTTAGTCTTCGGACAATTCACTGCTTACACTACGGAAATAAAATACATCGATCAGAACAACCTGCCATATTTTTAAATGCATGGCATCTACTCCTACATCAGTCTGTTGGAATTATATGGTACTGCATGTGGTGAAATTTATGCCGGAGCAGATCCCATGCATTTTAAATATGGCTCTTTTTTTAAAATATATATATGAAAAATTCTATTGGTCCTAGAGCACTTGTTAAGGTAGACGTGATCATGAACACCAGTACATACCAAGATATTTAAATACCAAGAACATACACTCTTAAGTGTTCATAGACAAGTTTATACAGTTTAAAGCATCTTTAATCATGAAAATAATTTAATGTTATGGCTGATTGGTGTATGTTTTTGGCTTATTGTACTTCCATTTACAGAACTTCAATCTCCGCTTCAGGGAAGCTTTTTTCATTTTTGACTATCTCTTTAAAAAGCCGAAATTCCATTTATGTGTATTAGGGGCATCAATTTATGCTCATCACAAATTTTGTGCTCGCGCCTTTGATTTATGATTACTTGGTATTTATCAACATACACACGTGGATATGAAAAAAAGATGTGTCTACGCGACTTTCGTGAAGCTGGCGAAAGCTGTTAGATTGTTTCTGATCACACATACATTTGCACATGGATTTCTGAAAATATTGATAAATCAGGCCCAATGATATTGAAACACATGGATCAGCATGATTCTTAGTCTGGCAACAGTGTTGTTTCTATTTTCATCTATTAAGGTAGAAAATATTATTATATTTGGAACGTGCTGTGGAGAGGGCATATTTACAGGTTTGTAGGCTGTCTTTCCAGGCATAGAATATGAATACCTGAAATTTGATAGAATGCCATTTGCGCTCAAGTTGGTGTGAAGCTTGCTTGAGAGCACGGATATAGTCATTGTATGAAGGTGCTAATTTTTTATAGCAGACTTTCCTGAACAACAAAGTACGTAATTTATGTTGTCAGCTGATAAATTGAGTTAATTCTTGCATTTGTGTACGCATTTTGGCTAGCCAAGAAAATCCCCACAGTGCACAAATGAGCCTGGGAGCATTTGCAGTCCTGGAGGAAATCTTACTTCTAAAGTAAAACGCAGGGTCTGGTGACGCATGACAGACTTGTGAAAGTTGGAAAGTAATTTAATAATGGTCTGACAACAACTGGATTTTTAGGCATGACTGCTATATTTGCTATTTCTGTATCATAAGTTAAGACCAGATCAAGAGTATGGTATAGGTTATGGGTTATGTGGAGTGATATATATGTTGATCAAAGCCAAAAGAATAAAAGCCAACTGTTAAAATCCCCCTACAATTACTACTTTATCTGAATTAACAGGCAGGAAAGGAAATCAGCAAACTCAAGTAAAAAAAACACTGTATGGCCCTGGTGGCCTGGATACAATTACAAGGATAAAACTGGCTGCTTTTTTGTCCGAATGAGCAACACCACAACCCTTCAGAGTGTGAATATATAACCAAATTAATTTAGGGCAATATATTAATCAGTTTCAGTTAAACATATGTGAAGGTCTGCTGCCGGGCCTCTATGAGGATCTCTGACCACTCCCAGTCATGCAGTTGCCCCTGTCCGTGAGTAATCACCTGTAGTATAACACATTGTGCAGTCAATTAGGAGTATGGTATTAGAGTGAAGAGTGAGTAGCATTTTAGCTCATGAAATTAAGTTTCCAACAACAGAGATTTTTTTTGTCAGCCTAATCCTTTCAGTTGCAATAAACACGCTAAGACAGTTACACGCTGGAGAAAACAGATCTTGAGACGTTATGCCTAAAAAGGTGCTGATGCTAGAGCTGCGGTGGTGCATGGCTAAGCATTTGGACCTTGATGCATCAATCCAATGCAGTTGCACACAAAGGACCGGGCTTCACGTCCTGGTCCTGCCAAAGGCGAGTTTGGCTGGCTCACATGGGAGTGACATAATTGGCCCGGTACTCCGAGGGCAGGGGGATTACGGGGGGGGGGGGGGGACATAGATAGTCTATCCTAAGTAGCAGGGGTAAATTGAATAGATATAGTACAATTGGTAATGAAATTGGGAGGAAAAATGGGGAAAAAATTGAAACTATTTATTTTTTTTAAAGGTTGATGTTTTATTACAAATAATTTATTTTGTGATGACTAAGTCTAAATAGAAGACTACATTTGGAGGGCTTGAAAGGAATCGCTCATTTAGGTGAATAGTTCTGAGGAGGACATTGAAAATGCATTTGATTCCACACTGGAGGCCATTTTCAGTGACGATACCCCCATTTTATATCAATCACCATCTAAATACATTCTCAAGATGTTTTATTATTATTCTATATGCGTATAAATAAGGAACAGGCCTGCTTTTGAATAATAACTGGAATGTGAAATTGTTGGATGTGTTTGACTTTGTCAGGCTTCAGAACAAAGGAACCAGTAGCGAACTCGCAGAATTTCGAATAAAACTCTTTACTGAAAAACTGACAGGTGAAACAGGGAAAGATCAGATGCTGGCAGACTAGGAAGTAGAAGGTAACTCTGTTCATAATCAATATTCCAGGCAGGGGTTCGTAATCGGGGCTAACAGACACCACAAAAGAAATCCAAAACATAGTCGCGGTCACAGGCAAAAGTTTGATAACGAGAAGGCAGTGCAAACAGGCAGAAAACTAAATCCAAAGTCACAACCCAGGAATCCAAACAAAGTCCAAACACAGTGGGTGAAACACAGACAGAAGGAGAATCCAAAAGGCTGTGGTAGAGTTACTCAAAACAGGTTCAAACACAGGCAGATCAGGCAGATAAAACGCTGGTGAGAATGGCAGGAGCACATTACAATCTGGCTAATGAGACAAACAGGTTTAAATTGATATATAAGAAGGGAAAACAAAAATCAGGAAGTGGGAACAAGTGAAACGAATGTTGAAGGTAAAGCATTGGGGACAGAAAACACAGATCATGACAAACCACCCCCCACAGGCGACACCCAGCACCCTTAGATTCCAAGTGAGGGTGTTGGAAAAAAGTCATTGATGAGGGAAGGATGTGGCGTTTTGGGACCCAAGAGTTCTCAGGCCCGTACTCCTACCATTCAACCAGGAACTGGTGGCCCCGGCCTCGGAGAAGCATCTTGCGTAAATGACGTACAGTGTAGACTGGACCTCCATCGACGAGCCAGGGGGAAGGAGAGGGGTTGGTAGGGGGTGTAATTCCCTCAAAGCACAGGCAGACACCAGTGGCTTTCTTGCTACTGGTTTATTTGAAGGCTTCTCTCCAAATCCACCATGAAAACTCATTGGCTGCATGCCACAAAAAGGGAATAGTCTTCAAGTCTTCCTTATAACCGTTCATGTAAATTAAACCCGTTTTGACCAGCATAGAATGGCAGAATGGAGGGGAATGTGTCACTCGGATGAGAGCTAAACTGTTTGGCCCATGGTGTAGAGGGTAGTGGGATGATGCCAGCGGTCTGCAAACTTCTTCATCTCGGTGACTTGCGGAAGCCCAGTTTCCTCAAAGGGACGCTACCCCTGTTGGAAGAGAGCCTGCACCACAGGCTCTCTTCCAACAGGGGTAGCGTCCCTTTGAGGAAACTGGGCTTTCCAGAAGAAGAAGGCTTTCCACAAGCGTCTGGAGAATAGAAGGCTACAGTCTGTGGTCACCTCTAGGGACAGGTCATGCAGGCGGATGACATGGAGGAAGAGAAGCTCTGCTGAAAGTCATGACCTGGTACTCATAGTGGACTCACTGGTGTACTTCTCTTTGGGCTCAGGGGCAGAAAGTGAGAACAGACTTTCCCTGGGGCAGCGGGACTTACTGAAGACTTAGCTGACATCATGGTAGACGGAGGAATGGAGGACAAGTCAGGAGCCGTTTCTTTGTTCACTGTGGCAGAAGTGGACTGACCGGAGGTCAACTGGAGACAGTACCCATGGCTGCGGGGGCTCCAGTCTGTTACAGTACCTTGGACCCAGTGCACTTGGGGGTTGTGGAGTAGAAGCTATAATTTGCCAAAAAAACCCCACAGGAAACAGGGGTGACTTCATTACAAAGCAACCTCCTGGTGGTTCCCCGAGATCAGGAGGCTGACAGGTGATGTGACAGTTTTCACCTCAGCCAAGAGGGAGCATGGGAGAGCCTTGGTCGGGAGAGAATGTGTCAGGGTAGAGGGGTAAATTGGCGTTGGCTACTGAGTCGAGGAGAACCCGTACTTGGTGTCATACCCCCTTCCAGGAAATAGCGGCGAGCAGGGTGGTAGAGGGGGTTGGGTCAATAGAGCCACCCGTCAGGACCTCCTTGCTCACTGACAGGCGTTATCTTTTACTGGGCAGTTACTCACCTGATGACTAGGTCCGGCGCAGTGGAGGCAGAGTCTTCATCCACGGTTCATCGCTGGTGAAGTTGGTCAACTCGTCTTGATCAGACAGTCCGTTGTAGAAGGTGCCATTTAGCGTGGTGTGGTCCCAACCCGCCGAGGCCACCAGAGTCCGGAACTCGATGGCATAGTCAGAAACAGGATGGTTGTCTTGGCAGATCCGGAAGAGTTGCCAAGTGGTCGCAGGTTCGGAAGTGGCACGGTCAAAAACCCTCTTCATGGCCTACGCAAAGCTGTGGCATTCAGGGATGCCTGACTCCCGGAAGGCTGTCCCCCAGTCTCAGGCTCTCCCACCCAGCAGGGTGACGACACAGGCAAACTTGGAGCAGTCAGGAAAGAAGATAGCTGCAGCTTGAAGATGACTGAGCATTGGGTCAGGAAGGATCTGCACAAGTCGGGTTCTCCAGCATAGCACTGAGGTGGAGGCAGGCAGGGTTCCGGATGGGCATGGAGGGTCTCAGAGGCTCAGAAGTGGCTTAGGTGCATTTTGGTGATATTTTCATCAAATTTGAAAGGGATTTGTCCCATCAGACACAACCATGAACATCCATATCCGCTCAAATACAAAAAATATTTTCAGTGAGAAAAGCTTCTGCTTCCAGAGTTTCAGCATCTGTAGCTTTGTTTTAGTTGTATTTAGAGTATTTCTGGCTTTTAGAAAACAAACCCCCAAGGGAGAAGAAGGATCCTTCTTAATGCTATGTCGTTTGTAAATTATACCTTAAGCTGTACCTTAACGTTTCAGCGTGTTTCCCAAAATGTTCTTAGCTAAGTATACCTTCTGTAAGTGATACTATTGTAAGGTTGGTCCACTCTTAGCTATACCTTATCAATGTTGTTAGCTCACTCCGGTAGTGGCCACCACTGTTACGACCGCAAGTCTGTGAAATCAGCTGTTGCTCCTAGTTACATCTCAATCTGTTAAGCAATATGTACACTAATAATTCTACAGTTTTCATTGGCTAATAATGTTACTAAAATACCACATTAATGGGAGTGTTTTCATGCAAAGAATAAAATTGTACATTACGATGGATGCATGTTGCACTTTATTGAACATGTAGCATAATTGCCTTTTAAATTATATTTATATAATAAATAGGGCTGGAGCAATGTTATGTTTAACCATAGTTGCACACCGTAGTCCTAAAACTGGAAAATAATGTTTCTTTATTCAACGTCACCTCTTCTAAAATCTCCATTTTGTTTGCTGTGGGACTGCTTCTTTCTTTGTTTTCTTTTTCCGCTATAGCTTATGTTGTTTTCGTGTTGGTGCGTTTTGCTTGTTGGTGATGTCAGGTTCTATGTTTTTCTGTTATCTGTAGTCCCCAGCGTTTTTGGTTTTTGGACTCTGTGTTTTGGTTTTTGTTCTTGTACTTGTTTTGTTCTTGCTCTTGCTTGTTTGGACTTCCTGGTTTTTGGATTCCGACCATTGCCTGTTTTTTTACTATCTGCCCCTTGCCATTAAAGCCTGTCTTATTCACGTAATCCCTGAATCTGTGATTGGTTCCTCTGTCCCCCAAACCTGACAGGTGTGCTTTTATTGAAAACCAAGAAATCAGAGAAAATAGTGAATTACACCAGTAATGTGATGGTGCTTCTGGCAAATAAACCCTGATTGCGAAGTAATTTAAGGCACCATGAAAAAGATCTTAAAATAATGTAAATAAAACATGATATGCCAAAGAAGGCATATTGCTAGGTGGTGTAGCGGGACACGGTGTGATACCAGAATCTCAGGTGCCGGGTTCTTGCACCCATTTGGCAAAAATTATATATATGGTTGGATAATATTCAATATATATTGCATACTGTATATATTCAATCACTCATCAAGACCTATACACCAGCAAGACCCCTCCGTTCTGCCACTTCATGCCGTCTGGCGCCTCCCCCTCACCACACCTGCACTTCTCGCTCACGACTGCTGTCTGTCCTGGTCCCACGGTGGTGGAATGACCTCCCGGCAGAGTCTCTGACCTCTTTCAAGCGCAGACTGAAGACTCATCTCTTCAGGCTACACCTTTCCCTCCCTAACTCACCACCATGATCAGCCTTATATATGCCATAGACTGTAATGGCACTTATACAGTTGTATAGATATTGTTGTTTTTTGTATTAGTTATTGTATTGTTGTACTCGGGGTATTCTAGCTGCTAGTTTGGAAGTTGATGTATTCTTCAAGGGTTCCGATTATATCTGTATGGTTACACTAGGACTCGGAACTGTACTGTCCTCTCAGGTCCTCTTCGCACTTGTATTTGTGTTTGATCTGTACTTGTACGTTGCTCTGGATGAGAGCGTCTGATAAATGCCATGTAATGTAATGTAATAATTCAGTTTGTAAGTTTTTAATGCTATTAATACGTTCCCACCAGTCGTGATAAATGCAATATTTTAAAGTATCCCTGCAGTGTTTTATTCATATTCAGAACACTACTTTCTCTCATAATGCAGTCAAGCAGTCGCTGCATGGAGTGAATAATCCTGGAGTAGTCGATTGGCCTAATACTGCTGCATGTAGAAGCTATCCTTTAACGCAACCTCCTAAGAGATAGTTTGGGACACACGCCTAGAAAAGTAAACAACCTTAGTAAGGTATGCCTCTTGAGTCTTCGTAAAACGCTAAGAAACACGGCCCAGGATTGTGGCTGTACTCAAAAGGGTTCAAGAGTAGTAACCATTTTATTTTGGATTTGTCATTTTCAGGCTTGTGTTAAGAAAAGGGGTGATCATTAAGGGGTTAAAATAAGTAGTGGGGAAAAAAGAACCTAGAAAACAAACTAGGTGTTGAAATAGCAACATGTATGATTGTAGGATTTTCTGTATGGTTGGCACAACTTAGTTTTGGATTAATGTTGACACTAACCAGAGTCAGCATAGTTGCACTAATGTTCTACCTCATTAAGAGAAAAAACAGAGGGGTTCATTTTATTGGCTGATGTACAGTGTACTATATAATTTCAAATAATGTATTTATTATTTATGGATAAAATATTCATTTAAAATGGGGAATATCTCCTTCCATATATAACCGTCCAGATCTTATGTACTGCTTGTGATTTTCCTCAAATATTCTCTCAAACCACACATGAATAGATTTATTGTGACAATTTCAATGTTTTCAATTAGGGAGGAGCTGTGATGATTCTTCTTACTGTGTACAGCCGAGCCATCGCTGCCTCATCCTGACATGTCCTACAGATGAACTATAAAAACATGCGGAAACAGCTTTCTCCTAACTAAAACCATCCCAGCACACGTAGTGGGCCATGATGCTTCTATCCAACCACAGTCCCACGCATTGTGTCAGTATCCTTCCAGGCAGAAGTTGTTGACATGAGAGATTAGGCAATCAGTATGGCATTAAAACATATTTAGAGCTGGAACACAGTTCTGCAGTAATGTACGGGTCCCTATGGGGTGAATCACTTAAAAGGGGTAAGACGTGCATATTTCATTGAAGTAATCACTCCAAATTAAATTTATAAATCTTGTTTCCAGTTCTCCCTTCTGATAAAAATATCTGAATATTTTTGAAAACTACAATTCAGTGTTCTAAGATTGATGTATCAGTTGCAGTATTGTACACGCTTTTGTGTGCTGGCTTATATCCTTGTTGTTTTTAGCCAATGAAAGGGATGCAGCAATAAGCAAGCTGACTGAATTCACAGATTATTTTGTTTATGTTGATCAAGGGTTTATTCAGTAATAGATTACAGCCCATTTAAAAAGAGGAATAGTCCACAGTAGCTGTACTGATAACTGCAATCAGACTCTTCCCTTTTAGATAATAAAGGTGTTACAGGTATGTAAAGATGAAGTTAGTATAGTTGGAAGTGTTGTATATCAAAACTCACTGAGTACCGCAGCTAATTTTTTCTAGAAAAGTTGATTACGGATGTAACTTCAACATATATGGTTTCCGGACAGGTCTAAATGTGCCAGAAATGGCAAAATTGAATTTCCGATAGGTCATAACTCAGCTATTGTTATTAGTATCATGTTTATCTTTACAAACTGAGAAAGTGTTCTCAGATGACTCTCATTTAATGACACTAAAAGTAGTTTTATTTTTGGAGATATGACCCCTCAGAATTGGTCCCCAGTGAAAAATCTTTATGGCCAAATATCTTATAAATTAAAATAAATGTGTGTTTTCTGAGGCCGGATATGAATTACATATACACAATTACCTCTAGATACAACTTGTCACAGAAATAGGGCTTTTGCTTACAAAGTTACAAACCTGTAAAAATCTAATTTTGTGCCGCAATGTGTTTTTCTTCGCGACACCTGGCAAAATTGAAACTGCTCTACTGGCGAAACAAAAGGTATGAAGCTTAAAGTTCTATGTCTTATCATTATGAACCAACACACAGAAAAAAACTTCATGGGGTTGGCATGGAATAGCCCTCCATAATTATTTTCTACTTTATTACACTTACTTATTCATGCAATTATCTAATCAGCCACTTGTGTGGCAGCAGTGCAATGCATACAATCATGTAGATACGGGTCAGGAGCTTCAGTTAATGTTCATATCAACCATCAGAATGGGGAAAAATGAGATCTAAGTGACTTTGGCCATGGAATGATTGTTGGTGGCATACAGGGTGGTTTGAGTATCTCGGAAACTGCTGATCTCCTGGGATTTTCACACACACTAGACTCTAGAGTTTGGTGCAAAAAAATAAATAAATCCAGTGAGCAGCAGTTTGGCAGACAGAAACACCTTGTTAATGAGAGACATCAGAGGAGAATGGCTGGACTGGTCAAAGCTGATGGTAACGCAAATAACCACACATTACAACAGGGGTATGCAGAAGAGCATCTCTGAATGTACAACACATCATAACTCTAAGTGGATAGGCTACAGCAGTAGAAGTCTAAAAAATCTAATAAATAGTCTAATAAATACCTAATAAAGTGCTCACTGAGTGTGTGTATATATAAATAAATAAAAATAATAATCATATATATATATATATATATATATATATATATACAATTTTGTTTTGTTTTGTTTGTTTTTTTAAAAATAGTTTTTAATGTAAGACTTGATTTGATCATTAATAACATAAACTACTTTACACAAAAATAACTAGCAAACGTGTATTTGTATCTAGATTTCAAATTTGAATAAAAAAGTTGTATAAACGCTGAAATGGCTTTCCATATAGATTTATTGCTTTGTGTCCTGAATGAATGAATGAAAATTAAGAGGTTCTCCCATACCTGCATGCTTTATTAAGTAAATATTTTGGCTTGATTGAAACATTTGGTTTACATTGACATTCCGACCATAAATACTGATTCATATATTTGCTTTACATTTCATTCTCAGGAACCAAAACATATTATTCATCCCTGCTTTGTAAAATATTGAGATATGTCTCAACCATATTAAATTCACAACTACTTCATTTTCCCTTATAAAAGGGCCTTTTCCATTTTCCCATAGCTGACATTTGTATGGATGAAAAGGGGAAGGAAATGTGAATATAGGAACGCTTTTTAATGGAAGCTTGGCAGCCTTGTTTCTGTCTCAGTCAAACATCCAAAAACAAAGGAAGAAGTGAGTTATGTTCTATCTTTTTCAGATGCTCATCCCTCATCCTCACCACATGCGTCTTAACAGCCTGGAATGCTAATATGGATATGCTGTTCGCAATTATTCTTTTTTTGTGTATTGGCCGTATTTTTTCAATCTATACTGTAACTATTGGGTGCTGTGGAAATTATATCCATATCATATCTTTTGTTTCCTTTCCTTTCCAATTGCATTTGTTTGAACCGGAAGAATGGAACTGAGGTATGGAGAGGTGTCTGTTCCTCCTACAAGTGCAGCAGGTTTGTTGGAGAAGAGCTGATTAGGTTTGTGCGCAAATGAGTTACTCTCTTTTCCTTTCATGTGGTTGAGCTCTGAGCTCTGGGAAGGCTCTGCCAGCAGCTGCTGCATGCACTGTTTGCCTGAATGCAAATTATTATTTAATTGCCTCATGCGACATGGCCCACATGATACGTTACTGCATAACCGAGAGATAGAGGGGCTTTGGTTTACTGAAAGAATTGTGGGCAATCAGCTCCGTGGATGAGCCGGACAAGTTTAGTAGATTGTTTTGATTTTATTAACAGCCATTATGTTGCCTGATACCATTATAAATAATAATGATGTTTGAGAATAGGATACTGACAGAGGCATCGGAGAATAATCATTTCAGATTGCCTTTAAATACAAACTCAAATTATACATTTTAATATTATTGCCAATGCATGTGATGTTTTAAAGAATGAGCTTGAGAAAGTGCAACTGACTCTTAAACTGGGTCACATCTTTTTCTGCCCACAGTTCAGAAAAAGGAAAAACAACATATTGAAAACTTCCCAGGGGTTTACCCAGATTACCCTGAAATATTGTATTAGTTTGGCAGCAGAGGGGGAAATGTAAGAAACTAATGGTAAATAACAAGCTTGTGACAATCCTCCCAGCAGCTCCACTGAGGGGAGGGCTGCTCTGGAATGCTTAAGCGGGGACCTTTCCCCTCCTCACTGTTATTCTAACAAACAGTGTCAATGAGATGGCATCCTACCTCACAGCAATTTGCATGGCTGTCATCCAAGTGAAAGCCAGTTTAAAAGTACATCCTTTATGTGCCAAAGAAAGGATTAGACCCTTTCCCACAAAGAGGCTTTGATTTCTTGCAAATATGTATAAGGCATTTGGCTGAGAATGCAAGTTATATCTATGAGTCTCTACCCTGGCAATTTTCCCTTCTAAAATACCATTTTTTCTTTCCTTATTATTTTTATTTACTTGCTTATTATGCAGGTGAGAAATTAGTTGTTTGCAAGGGTGACACTTTTTGGAGGAGTAAACTGATTTTATTAAGTGTATGTAAACAAGGCATCATCTGTGCCATTGTGACTGAAGCTTTTGATGTTTTTCCAGGAATTTGCAACCTAACATTTCCCAACAATTACAATAAACTTCATAGATGTTGGAAACAATGTGTTATTTTACTCTTCTAGCCAATCAGGTTAAGTTTTACATTTTGTTTTCCCATTTTGTGTGAACGCCTGCTTCAAAGTTTAACTTGGACGGTAGCTTTTATCTTCATTTTGCCTGCAGACGTGAACAATTAATCATTAAAGTATTTAGTAAACACGTCAATGCACGTAAATTAAATATGTGCACTCAAGATCCGACGCGAAAACCATTGCTTTTCTTTTGCATAATATCTGTTTGTGGGCACGGAACACATGTTGTAAGATGCAAAGTTTTGTGTAAGACAGGGTTCACCAAACTACACAACGATCAAGGCGTGAGAGTTGTATACAAAATGGTGGAAAACGCTTGTAGGAGGCAATGCATTGGGACGGCAGTGCTCAAAGATTGCTTTGATCAGTCCCATTGTGCAGCAACACTGCCCACCTGAGACGAAGTGGGAGTGAAACTGCCTTTATATGTGTCCAGCCTCCCACGCTTACAGCTCTTCCACATCTGTTCCTTAAACATGCCACCGTTGATGTTGTTTTTCTTAACGGCTGTGCCTATGAGAATTTGGTGTCCCATATTCCTTATCAAAGGGATAAATGTTTGCATTCACCTATGTGTGCGCATCTTCCTTTAAATCTGCTATGGGGGCGGAGGTGCTCAGAGGCGATGTTCATTATATGTATCTTAATATTAATAACGGCGAGTTTGACGGGGATGTGACCAAACTGTAAAGGACTTGCAGGCGGGGGTGTCTCTGAGGATCTTCTTGTTTGCTTTGGGAAAGCAGTGTCAGGCGTTTTTGGGGTCTGTTGGGTGATTGATGCTCTGGCCCTTGTTTTGGAAAAGATTAATAAGATCCATTATGAAGCTCCTGGTATGTCTTTGAGGATAGCAGATAAACATGGTGCAGGACTGGGGCAGGGGGGGGGGGGGGGGATCATTAATATGCATATGTGCTTTTGGGGTGTGGGTGTGTCTTTGACCTTATAAGTGACCTTGCTGAAAGCAATGAGAACAAAGCACATGCTGGTGATAGAAACTGTAGAAACATTTTTCAACAGTTAAAACACTAACTTTACAGGATACAGGATTTTCTTTTTTGACATCACTGGCCTTGTAGATACAAACACCCAGTGCATTTGTATGCAAGGCTTGTATGCAAGGCTTATTACAGTGCTACTATGAGGCATGCTTTATCTGTAAAGCCATTAAATAAAAGGTAGGTGATAAATACATAAACATATTTTTAAAAAACACTGTACTTCCTTCAGGGCTGCACACTTTGTTGCAGGTTTTCCTTATATATTACTTGTGGGGCATGGGGTATATATCCTCCTGGGAACACAGTCAACCCCCCACTTCTCACTCTCACTGAGGGATGGTCTGTGGTATGTGCCTCTAGCTTTCAGCAACCTTCTTCCATGGTCTCCTGCGGGGGCTTTGCTGCAAGCAGTACCTTCCCCCTCAGTCTCCTGCATGGACTGGCTCCTTCCTAAATGGCCTCCTGCTGAGATTGGCGATAGTAGCTCCTTCTTCTGTGGTCTTCTGCTGGGATTTGATGCAGGAACACCTCCTTACACAGTCTTCTTTAAGGACCGGCTGGAGTAGCACCTTTCTCCATGGTCTCTTGGTGTAACTCACTGCAGTAGTAGCACTACAATCCTCCTCCCTGCAAGGGGGGCTGCTCTGTGTGTACCTGAGCCAGCAGATCCAAACTTCCACCATACTTTAAATCTGAGAGTGTGTCACTATCAACTTGTCCAAACCTCTAACCTGCTTTATAACTAAGGCTGTGCATATATCACCATGCCCAAACCTCCACCCTGCTTCAAACCAGAGGCTGTGCCTCTGTCACCCTGCCCAGACCTCCACCCTGCTTTCAACTGTACCTGAGGCTGTGCCTCTGTCAACCTGCCCAAATCTTCACCCTGCTTAAAACCTGAGGCTGTGCCCCTATCACCTTGCCCAGACCTCTACCGTGCTTCATACCTGAGTCATTGCCTATATCACCATGCCCAACGTCCACATTGGGTCATACCTGGGGACATGCCTTGATCACTGTTCCAGGATACTGTGAAAATCTGCTCAACTGTTTTGTGGAAGAAAATTTGGCTTTCAGAACAAATCTGTTCCATACTGTAATAATGGATGAAATTCAATAGCTCAAAGGTCTCATGATAATTACATTTTTGTAATTATATTTTACCATGACGTAATCGATAATGTTAGCTAGCTAGTTTGCTTTCATAAGGATGTAATAGTTTATTTTAACTTGGCTAGCTAGCTAGCAAAAAATATAAAGTGCCCTTACCTTAGATACTGAATTTATATACTGAGTTAACTAGCTTGTCTCCCAAGATGAGCACATATCATGGAGGTAGCTATGGTAACAAACAACGATGCGTGGAAAGTGGGGCCACGGTCTGTCAATCATAGCTAATTAACAGTTCTCATTACCAAACCCAGACACTTTTATAGTGGGAAATTTAGGCTTAGAAAAATTAAGTTTTAAAATACATTTAAATGACTGTATAATAATAATATAATATGCAGACAATTGACAAGTGTCCCATTCAACCACCATGTTAATCCTTAAATAAATAAAATAAGCAAATGTTTTTCAAAATAACATTGTGCAGGTCTGTATATTTCAGCTGTTTGGACAATGTTCAGATTTAGACAGTGTGAACTTTAATTGTTGACATATTAAAATTACACATGATATTAGATATCTTTATTTCTTTATTTAAATAATATTTACAATTTACATTTACATAAATCAACATTTGTCTGTATTCCAGAAAATATACATGGCATAATTAAATTGCATCAATCTTTCAGCAGATCAGAAAGCATTGTGAATAGCACTGCTGAATAGTTAGTGTGTGTCATTTTTATCAGTAACAGTAGGGGAATATATTTAGATAAATGTATAATCATGTATCTTAGATACTGTGTCATCAGAGTATATGTTTTCCTGACCAACAAAGGAGTGATTTTTTTCCATTCTTTCGGAAAAAAACCTCTGAGACTTATTTTATTCACTCCCGATTAGATTCTGTCATTATGTTCCACAAAAGGCCTGTTATACACAACTCTATAACATGTCTCTCATTGATTTTTAGTCTGTTTACTATGGGCCATGCTCAGAACAAATGCAGATCTCTGAGGAGTGTCTCAAAATGAAACGCACATTATTGAGCATTAAGCAGGTGCAAATTTGCATGAATTAACTTCACTCGTATGGAATGAAATTACTGACACAATGTTGGGTTGCAAATGCAATGTGCTACCTCTCTCCCATATATTCTTTACTCCATATTTCAAAACCATTCTCAGTTATCCAGAATTTGCATGCGTGCAAGCGCATACACATAGTATAATTGGTAGTCCAGAGTGACTGGGCACAATCTGGAACATGCTTCTTTGGACCTGCCTTACTGTGGTGGTTTACCGGTTTATAACCGGAAGGAAAAGGTCACAAACCTCATGGGAACTGAAGCAAAAATAAACTGTGAGCTTCCCGTTTCTGACAGGAGTGAAGCCAAGATGTGAGTGTTTAAAATCCAATGGCTCGTTGAAATAGACTGGCGTATTTACTTGGCTCTATCCCTCTTGGTGGTGCCTGTTTGTAATAATAATTTGCATGTTTATGGTCCTTAAGTTGTGTCCATACCGGTGCTGTCCACTGCTGTTTGTCAGAAAAGGCTTGATACTATCCAGGAACTGATGCTTAGTCAAAATTAAAGCGACTGAAACCAAAATAAAGTATTCTCCACAGGGTGCAAACACATATGAGGAAATAAACTATGAAGATGTTGCA
Organism: Conger conger; assembly: GCF_963514075.1. Classification (NCBI taxonomy): domain Eukaryota; kingdom Metazoa; phylum Chordata; class Actinopteri; order Anguilliformes; family Congridae; genus Conger; species Conger conger. Next base: position 47,207,601 of record NC_083760.1, read on the forward strand.
TGTATTTCTTAATTTAGAATACGGCATGGAAAGTATGTAAAATGTAAACCAGGGAATTGTTTGCTGTCAAACAATGTAAATAATGTTCTCATTTGGAACAGTATGGAAGTCTACACACTGGGCCAAGGTGACAACTATAAATAAACACCTTGTGTCAGTCAAGACACAAGGGACTGGGATTTCTCTCCTTGTCACCTCTTCTTTTCTTTTGCTCTGCTCAGACAACCATGGGTATGGCTTGAAAACACTCACATTCACATCTTTTTTTTCCTTTTCTTTCTCATACAATTTCATCCCACCATTTCAGGCTAGGTACATGTAAAAACTTAAAAACAAGTCTTTAAATCATGCACCATAGCAACTGCCAAGCAGGGACAAAACAGTAGATAAATAAGGCATGCTGGTTTAAATTCTCTCTGTTATTTATAACAAAAGCAGCCCTCAAAAACCTTTATACAAGCTACCCTGCCCCCCAACACACACACACACACACACACACACACACACACACACACACACACTTCAGTAATTGATTTAAGCACTGTTGAGTGCCTCCAAAATTTTTGTTTTACAATTGCTTGGGGATTGACTTGTAAGAGGTACAGGGGGACACTGGTCTGTGTTTGCCTCCCCTCAGTGGACCATGGTGACCATGGTGACCATTGCTCCAGTCCTATTAGATCGGTTGCTTTGGTTGCATACTTCACCCACTGATATTCACCAATTTGTTAAAAAGGGAATTCTTGTGTTTTATTCACAGAAGCGATGCATGCTACACAGGAACACGCCTGATTGTCATATTAGTGGAGAATGTGCTGACTGGATGAGGTCCCACCCAGGTCTGATTGTGCCTGCAGTTTTACTGTTTCTTATGCTATCCAAACACCAGTGTGTACGCATGCCCAGAGACAGGCACAACCAAACACTGCTCTTCCTGCATATTCAGGGGTTGCATAAAAGCATTCTGTTTTTTATTTACTAAGCATTACATTTGCTTATGTCTTTATTTGAAATCTTTTACCCACATATTTATTTTTTAAGTTATAAGCAAAATACTTTGTAGTTATAGGTCTGGCTGCTATTTTCATTGGCTTTACCACTTTAGTTGGAGCAAATATTGTGCAAAACATGAAACTAAGTAACAAGCGAATAAAGCTGAATCTCCCATAACTTCTGACAAAGCTAAACAAGCATGTTGTTTGGCTTTCATAGCATAAAAAAAGCATCATACCATATTTTCATTTTTTCTCACGTTGGAAAGACAAGTCATATATGTGGGTCCATCCCAATCCTGCAACCTCTGACTAGAATGTACATCCTTCAAACTATGTTCAGGCAGCTGCTGCTCATTTCACTGTTCGGTTGAGCTTTGCAGCTGTTGCGCCAAAGGATGGAACCTCTTACACAGGTGGCGCAGATAGACTGCAATGTATGTGACTGACCGTAGGAGTTGCTAATTCACCAAGAGGCTGGGAAAACTGGCTGTCTTTAGGCAATTTTACGGTCAGTTGTGTTGGCCATCTGGGTGCAATTCTACTACCTGGGTGGATGGGTGACTTTAAATGTTGCATTTCTCTGATACTAGCACGTGACCCTCAGTGACAGAATTTAATTACAAATATTGTGTGATGCTTATATCAGCGGTACTCATTTCCACGTCCTGCGGGCCACAGTGTCTGCAGGCATTTGCTTCAATTGTGCATTACACCACCTGATTTCACTAATTAGCTTATTATCCGAACCAAGCAGTGAAAATAATTTGTGAAATCAGGTGTCGTAGCGTACGGTAGGAGCAAATACGGCCGCAGGATGGGGAGTTGAGTAGTGCTGCCATATGATATACAAATATTGCATAATTAGCAATTCTAAAAGTTCCCCTTACATTATTTGTAGACTATCACATATGTGATACTATAGTATGTGTGATCTGTTTTGTGATATCTTTAATGGCTTTTTACATTTTTGTTGTCCCTTGGGTTCCCTACCTTTGGAAATATTTTGGGCATATAGTCAAAAAAGAATTCTTACAATTCACTCAGGGCCTGAGTGAGCTCCTCTTTGTGATTCAGTACAGTAATCCTTGGTGGATGGGCACAGTTGGTTTAGTATTTGAAAAAAAAAAAGAAGACATTTTTTGAAGAGGTGACAACCTGCTTCAGTCTTCCGCCTTACCCAGTGTTTTTTGTCCCAAGTTACATGGCAGCCAGAGAGTTAGGGGAGGTCCCTTGATTATCAACACAGGCCTTTGTTGCCATTGTTGGGATAGATAGGTTACCAGGAGGGGTTGCCATTGTTGGGATAGATAGGTTACCAGGAGGAGTTGCCATTGTTGGGATAGATCGGTGGGAGGGGCCTCCTTGGCCATCATCGGGATAGATAGGTTCCTGGGAGTAGCCTTTGTTGCCGTGCTCAGGATAGATAGGTTATTGGGAGGGGCCTTTGTTGCCTTTGCAGAGCGGTAAAGGTCAGCGGCAGAGCTGAGCCTGGAGGGTTTGGCGTTGGCTAAACGTTTGGTTTCCCCGCTGCCTGCTGCCTGGATTATGAAGGGCAGGTATGTGGCTCTTCATAGCCTGCCAATTAACACCCTCAGCAGCAGCATCCACACAGGAAGCCTCATAAAGACTCGCCCCATGGTGTAAGCCACACACCTCCAAGTGTTTTATCCCCGGCCCAGCTCTACACAGCTGTTAAACTGGCAGATTTTTAAGCGGGGCCGACGGGCCCGGGAGTTCATAAAGATTTTCTCAGCAGTGCTTCCTGAGGAGAGATGGAGAGCAAACGATCAATGTGCCAGACCTTGCGTCGAAAACGTCAGATAGCAGCCCTCCCCTCCCTCCTCCTTTTGAGCATGAAGAACCGCTGATTACAATGGTGAGCTAGCAAACAACAGGCTGGAGCAGCCTGCTGTGTACTTGGAAGTTGGGATAACTTCATCATCCAATCCTCCTCTCCCCTGCCTGCCTCATACCAACTGCTGGCATTTCAGCTGCTTTGATACATATTTTAAAGGATGCAGCGCATTAGAACTGAAATAATCTTACTTAAAAGGAAAGGCACTGTACACAGATTTTAGTCCATGGCCTACTGACTCCTGGCCCAAATCATAGGAAAGGGGATATGTCCAAGCATAGTGCAGATTGACATGATCATTACATTTTAAACAAAGGCAATCATAGACACTGATAAATATGTTTTACACATATAAAGTGGGACAGCGATTCTTTTCTTGTATTTAGAAATGGGAGAACATTTTTCCAGAGAAAAACTGAATATAAAGTCATATTAGATTGAAGTGTCCTCATCATTTTAAAAAACAGGGTAGAAATTTTGCATCAACATATTTTCACCGTATTATTGCTTAAAATTAATATATTATGTGCAATCAATAAAACTGAGCTATTTCATTTAGAAAATATATCTTAATGAATTACTATAAATGTAATGATTATGAACAAAATGAATATGTTCTATTTAATATTCTATTTAAAATGAATAGTTGAGAACACAAAATAATTGATGCATGTGACATATATTGCATTGGATGATACGACTGATGCCACAATTACAGTCCTACAAGTTTGGTTGCGATTAATCAGAATTTTAAAACTATTCATTTTTAGCAAATCAATAAATAATTTTATAAAATTGATAATCAATGTATTCACATATGATAATCAATGTATTCACATATTGCATTGGGCAGAATAGGATTTTGTGTTATACAAAATATACAAATTCCATCTTTTTTTACCAGCTGGGGGATTATGGGCAAATAAAGTCTATTGTAACAATAAAAATCTCAGTTTATGATTGCACCTTATTTTACCTTTTCAGAATAATGAAACGCACTGGGAATGGTTGCCATGGATAAGAAATGCTACACCTGTCTGAGCTGTAGCCATTCTTATATTTCAGTCTTCTTTTGGCACCACAATTTTTTATTGAACCCTCCCCCCACACCCCACTCAGACTGGAGGTTCTCTCTCCTGTCTTGAACCCAGGGTCCATCTCATCCCTCAGTCCGGGACCTGCAGCCGCCGTTCGGAACAGGAACAGACTGAGGTGTCACGCCGTAGGTGTGCTAACCCGCAGGGTATGCTCAAAGAAATATGCCACCACCAAAATGCATGTCCATCAGCTTCCCTTTCACAGATTCACTGTACAGTAGTACAGAGGTCTCGATGACAATCTGACCGAAACTGTGTCTTTTGTATGTTTTTTTCCCCCTGGTTATTAACAGCAATACATATTTGCCCTTATTGCAAATATGTCTATTCCCCATTTTTTTGTCGGTGAGAAAGAATGATAGGAGGTTATTGAACTTCCACATCCGGTGTTTATGTAAAGTCAAGCAGATTCCTTTGATATCCATCGGGGTATTTATTGCAAGTCTATTGAGATATGCATCAGATCATTTCTTCATTCTCAACAAACCTCTGACATTAGTGTCTTTTCTATCATGGCAAGCATAAATCTCTCCTATCTGTCTGAATGAACCCTGCAATATGTGTCAAACAAAGTGAGTGAATTTCCCTCATTGCTGAAGAGATAAAGGAAGAAGAACAGTGATGACCGCATGCTGGACAGCATTAGTGGCAGATGTCTAACAGATCACAGTAAAATGTGATGGCATTTCCTTGAGATGAGGGATAAGTATTTTTAAACTTTGATGTGAACATGATTTGCCACAGAAATATGCTTTGTTCATATATATTCATATGGTCTCAATAATGAAACTCAAACATAGCAAAGCACCGGGGTTTCCCTCTTTCTCTGGCACTATCAGTTGTCCTGGAGAACTATTTCTTCCACACAATGCAATGTTTTGTCTTCCAAGCCAGTGTGTGTATGTGGTTTATCCATATATAAATTTCAATTTCATGCAATCCTAACGTGATTGTTATCAAAAGTATTTGGATGTGACTTCTTAACAAAGTTTCTTTGAATTTTGTCAATTTCTAAACAATTAAAAAATCCTTTCCAAAGTGTGGCTAAAATCTCATCTATCACATAGTGCCTGTGACACCAGAAAAACAACAGCTATTTTTGACATACGGCATATGGGGTATTGCATATTGTATTGTTTAATGATCAGAAATACCACATTTTTTTGTCTTATGGAGGTAATCGAATGGACATCCTCCTTTTTATTAGCCATTATTTATTATATTTTCCACTTCCTGGGTGTGTATGTCGATCAATTTTCCATTCCCCTCCAATCACTATCTTCGATAGCACAGTAGCAGGCATACTCATTTGACGTGTCCCTCCTCATTTGACGTGTCAAAAATCGACTCCCTGCCCTTCAAACATTCTGCCGAAAGATCCGTTTCACTCGCATATACGTCATATCGTGTTAGCTAGTGCTTCCGTTTCAGCTTGCCGTTAAGGGATCAAGTTTTGTGTGTGAGGTGAATGAGTGCACAGGTGTTTCTGTTCACCCTGAGGGGGAAGGTATTACGCTATAGGAAGCTTTGTACTGTTTGATTATTCTTCTTAGTGAGTAGCTCCATGTTGTGTCTTTGTGGGACAGAACTTGCTGGAACTTAACATGAGACAAAGCTATGATGGATATGGATACAATTCCAAAGGCTGTTAAAAAAAAGATTGAGCAGCATTAGTTCTGCATGACACACACACTGCCACACACAGTCTAGCTGTTGGACTACCAGGCCAGTAGGCCTGCGTAACACATGATCACACTCTGGAGAATAGCACTTGATTTTACGATTAAAAAATGATGTCATTTTTGCTGCTGTTTTCCAATGACATTCTACAGATTTGTGGATCTCTCAACTTGGTGTTAATTATGTACTTATATCAATTTTGCTCAAAGTAGTATTGAAGAAGTATATTTTTAAATCTTTTATCTTTAAAGCAGTTTTAGAAATTTTGAAAAAAGTTAAGGATTTTTGCTAGAAATGTAATTAATGTCATATTGAGAGTTGGTTGAAAACTCAGAACTACATAAAAAACTGAATAGAGATAATTGTACACTGGACAAGGTAGGATGTTTGTCAAATTCGGGTAAGGGGGGGGGGGGGGGTGATTTATTTTGCATAAAAAGGTGAATAATTATCTTTACACAGTTCAAACCCAAAACGCTTATACAGATCTCATGCTTTAATTGTTAATAAAACATTTTAATAACCAAACTACCATGTGGAAGATGATGTTTCTTTTAAAGTTGTCAATAATCTGCAGAATTTTTATTTTGCTGGTGTCTAATAGAGTACTTCATATACCAGGCCCAAGTCAGAGATTTCTCCATTGCCTTTCAGAATTCTTATATTCAACAATTTAAAACAATGCAATATTCAGAATGGAACGATAATGACTAAAAGTGTACTTTCTTCTGAAATGCATGTAGCACTTCCCTTTATCCCAGGGAGAAATAAATGTGATATTCTTGTGCAAAGGTATTGGTCAGGTATTGGTATTGGTCAGAATAGGCACAGTGTACAGTAGCCCTGTGGAAGACAAGCTCATTGGATATCACCTTCTGTTGTACACATGTGCAGGGAGTGTCAGCTAAACGGAGAGCCTCTCTCACTGCCCCAGCTGTGCAGTGACACTTCAGATGGCTGAACTTCCTTTTGTGCAGCCCGGTGGAATTATCCCAAACCCACAATGGCAGCAGATCAGAAAAGCAGAAGGAAAGTCCAATTTTATTATCTGTCACAGTGGAAATTCTCCTCAAGGGGCAAGTTTCCCAATTTGAAGCCTGCTCTTTATTAACCATGCATAGGACAATAGCAAGGCAGAATAAGGGCCAGACTATGGCCAGGGTCTCTGTTAGCGGCGAGAGGAGCAACTGCTCAGTAAGGGTGCCGAACGTTCTCTTGGTGCCGCTTTTCACGTGCCGAACGTGCTCACTGCCGCCCCTCTGGTCCATGGTTCAGTGGAATCGCTGTTTCATATTTTTACTTTAAAACCAGCTCCTATGGCCTTGTGTTTAAAACCAACTTGAAATCTCGTAATTTCAGGGTAGAAATGCACGGCTATAAATAAGCACCATTTCAGCCCTCCTGAAGAACACGATCCACAAGTATAATAGTGAAGCTGGCATATTTAGCTTCCTACAGCAGGCAGTGCACAGGAGGAACAACATCAGACTTCTAAAAATAGTGAGCCGAGAGCATCTGCAAATGGCTCTGTGGAAGTGAGCAATGTTACAAAGGGACATCAGAGGCTTGGCATTGTACTCACAATATTTCTGTGCAAAATAAGGCAGCAAGTAAAGTTCCAGCAGCAGCAGTAATCAGAAGACCACATTTTCACTTTCAGCTACTAAACTGAACACTACATCGGCTGTAACAGCTGGCATGAAAATTATAATATTACCTCCACAGACATTATTTTTATTGGGATATCCATACTTCAATGAACTAATTTTAGTCAAATTCATAGCAAAGCAAAGGCAATGAAGGAAATTGAAGCGACCACATGTTGGCAGGCCAGTGAAAAATTTTGTGTTGCAGCACTGTGACCCATTTTCTTGCTGACAGCTTCCTGTCCAGAATTCAGGGAATGATTAAATTTTCAGAGTAATCTGGATAGTATTCACAGAAGAAATCAACTTTTTTTTCTGCTACATCACTTCCTTTGTGTGCTCTGGTCAGTAGGATCTGTATAAATACACACACACACACACACACACACGGCTCGATATGTACACTGTATAAAAGCAAGTAGTACCAATTTCTTGCTATTTGTGTGAGAGCTATGACCCTGTTCCAAGGGAGCAGAGGCTCATCCTGTGTCAGGTCTAACAGCCACCCATCGCCCCTGTAAAGAAAAGCCTGTGACCAAGGCATCCATCCCTTTCAGACTATTGTGCTCTGAAACAAGCAGCGGCAAAATACTCAACTAGACATGGTGTAAAGCAACTGTGGGTGTGTGACTACTGGATTCCCTTGACTCCCTGTTCCCAGCTGGGCTGGACTATTGTGTAGGTATTCAACTGCTTCACTCATGAGACTAGATAAATGGATTAGTTGTTCGGAGATACTGGCGGCATTTTCAAACGGAACAGAGTATTCTTGAAGAAAAGAGGGGAGGGGAGCATTTGTGTATTAAGGCAATGGGTGTGTGAATGGTCTGCCTCTGCCAAAATGACAAGACAGTGACCAACTTTCCCTGGTCATCTCACTCTGCACAATTCAGTGTGAAAATAAATAAATTGCTACCTTGTGACAGAGCTGTAGACAGTAAAGAGAGAGACACCACTTGTCCAGCAACAAAGGACACTGCTGTGTGGAAGCAATAATTGTAATTATCGGAGGGCCAACCAAAAACCCCAGGTTTGCATATAATGTACAGTCATGTACGGAAATACAATTTGTGATTTGTCAAGATTTATTCTAAACAAAAAATCTCTTATTGTTCATTTTTTTAACGAGTGCATCTAAATGTACATCATTTTTATTTTCGGGAATTTGAGAGGAAGAATCAGTAATAACAATGGCGACGATTTGCATTTTATTGCTATTGCGTAGGCCTATCATTAAACTTTTTTTTTATAGTTTTGTGCCGCTACTTTTTGTCAAAAACAGATCTCAAAAATGCGAAAATGTAATATTTTCTCTTTTTGGATGAAATACATCACAGGCGTTTCTTCCAAAAACTACAAAAACGTCAATCAACGATTTAATTCATTATTATTATTATTATTATTATTATTATTATTATTATTATTATTATTATTATTATTATTATAACAACAAGTAGCCTACTTTAATAAATAAGTGACCTTTGATTCGCATTCAGCTCTCCGTTCTTTTTGTATCATTTCCTCGTCCCTTTTATTCTCTTCTGTCCATACCTCCTTTTCCTTCACAGTATGGCCCCGAGGCAGTGTGAGAAAATGGCTGGAAGTGACAGCCTAATTATAGGTTCCCACCCTGTTTATTACTCATTAGACAATTCACTGTACAACCACTGCTAAATGAATAATTTTGTATATATTAGGAAATCACAATATTATGGCCTCCAGCTAAAGCCTCTACTAACCTCACGCTGGTTGGCAACAAAGGAAATAAATGGGACACCAGGAGGTTATTTAATTTCGACCACAAATGCTCATGAGAAGATACGATTTTTTAAAATGGCTAGGGGGTGGGGGGTGGGGGTGTTGAACCTCTACACCTGCCTCGATTACAGGAAAGCAAGGGCCCTTGTCCCCCGAAGTACTTAAGAACGTTTTCACGAACGAATGAGCGGAGGTTGTTTTTATATTAGTATTCAGTCACCAGTTGTTTAAATATGGGTCTGTTTAACATTTTAATGGCGGGCCATGGCTGTGGAGGCTTTTGCTTTTATCTTTAAGAGTCATTTACAAGGGCAAGTTAAACTTACAGCGCGTGAATCATAGAATGTGGCCATGCGCAGATCCAATAGGCCAGGCGTATTACATTTATCAGCGTCAAATAAATAAAATTGCCCTGCTGGGAATATTCCGCCAAATAGTTGTTCTTTGTGTGTGATTGACTAAAGCCACAGCACCGACGTATATCGACGTATTTCATATCCGCAAATTTGGCAAATTTTGTCTAATATATTTTTAGCGGGTAAATAAAGGAGCACAGTTTAGCCTGCATATGTACTATCTTAGACATAAATACGATTGACAACTCGCCTAAATGATTATGTTCGTTCTCCACGTGTCTGGAATTTGCATTTTAAATGAAAGATCCCTATAATCAAAAATACGTTTTCAACTTTTAATAGTATTAAAGTATTATATTTCAAAATAGATTGGGCTTAATTCGAAATTTAAATCTGAATCGTATTAATAGTGTACGATACAAGCTTTTATTTCAACGACCTAAAAACAATTATTTTAACAGTGACTACACATGTTCGTCGTCTCTTTCGTTTGAAATTAAATATAACAGTCACCATTTATCTCCACACACTGTGGTGCGTCGACTTAAAAACATACATTGAACGTTATTTTTAGTTCTGAACTATGACATACATGACATATATTTTAAAACGTCGTTCTCTTATTTTATTTTTTTATATTTGTATATTATGTGTATATTCGTTTTAAACACAATATACAATATAAACTTCAGCTTAGCCTATCTCACGCAAAATAAAAAATGGCCTTCTGTTACGGAGAAAACACTTATTTTGGAAGCTTATACAAAGCTAATTCTACAAAAGGCAAATACAACCACAGCAGTTTAACTGAACAAATACGCAGCGCATTATAGTTTTGAAAGATAAGCTATTTTGTGTGATTAAGATTAATTTCAAATGTTTTAACACCATTTAAATAGGTAATTTTCACAGTTTAATTTTGATTGAACTGGTTTAAAAACGTCTTGATAAAAACAGATGACCTGTTCTTATTTGCCCATAGAGGTCGCTGTGATCCTGCCATAAAGAGGCAGCTGAATGTGCCACTGGCTTTATCATTCACATAACCATATTATATGTAAATGATCTCATTTTGTTGTAAATGTATTTAAATGTAAGATACACTCGGCGCGGAAAACCGAATGTGGGACCATTTAGCTATATATGTCCGTTCTCATTTGTGCATCCCATATAATTTCAAAGACAGCAATAATATTATTGTGAAATTGAATTCACATTAATTGTTGCAGTGTATTACTGCTAGTAGTTAGTTATAGTTATGGTCGTTCAAGTTCAAGTAATAGTTTGTGGTTGGCCTGCAATATTTATGTAAATATATTGTTGTTATTATTAGTAGTATTATTGTTGTTATTAGTATTATTATTATTAATGCCGTTGTCATTATTTTGTTGTTGTTACTGATAATGTCATGTATCATTATATTTTATTTCGCAGCAGATTAATTAGTTTCGTAGTCGTAATCATGACCAAATCCTGTATTCTATAAAATTTGTGTTTAAAACCTTGAACAGTAATCTACTATGACTGCTCACACCTCATAATTAATATTTTATTTTAAAAGCGAGTTTTGTCGTAGTAGAAGCATTTGATTTTGTTTGGACGGGGCGTTCCCACATTACTACTTCATGACTTTCCCAGCTGCTTCCGTCCATTTTCCGTCACTAACAACCATCTGGCAACTTATTAGCACCTCAATACGTCTATAGTAGCACCATTTAACAGAGTCAAGTTGAATAAAATTAAATCAGAGTAGACCTGCTCTGTATAATTTCCCTGGTATCAGTAGACTCACGTTCTGTGATAATGTTATTCTAAATGCGATATGCATTAACAAAGTCCCCAGACTTGCGAGTTACCTTTTAGAAGAAGAAGAAGAAGAAGAAGAAGAAGAAAAAGAAGAAGAAGAAGAAGAAGAGCAGAGGATACAGAAAGATTAATACATACATTTCACAGCTACCCATCCTATGAAAAGAAGTACTGAGGATATTACACATTCAAAGGACACTACAAGAAAATATTGAATTTATATTAATAATAATAATAATAATAATAATAATAATAATAATAATAATAATAATAATAATTGAACTGAATCATAGGTCAATTAAAAAAATATTCTTTGAAGGTCTATAGTTTCATTTAGTTTATTAGACAAAATATATGATTTAGACAAAATCCGTCAACGCTCTATTTACAATTTTAAATCACTGAATTTACATAAAGAAAAACACAAACACAGGAAAGACGAAATACCAAATGTCCCAGGGGAAAACGAAAGGGGAGCTGTGATAATGTACAACAATAAGGGAAATCAACCCATTTTCTTTTAATCAAATTACGTCAGTTGTTCTGTAATCGACTGAATGCTATGAGGAAAGTTATTTTTCAAAGTGTCCTTTTTATTAATACGTTCAGTCCCTTTTTCCCCAGATAAAATGTCTTGATCAGGCTGAAGACAGAGCTGTAAGAATTCGCTGCGTTGCTTGCTGATTCCTGGGACTGAAGAACAGAAAGTAAAAAAAAAAGTTAAAATTAAAAAAGAAGCTGAGTTCGCAAATGTATCAATATATATATATGCAAAATATTCACCTCTTTCCCAAATAGGCCTACATTGCGCTCATATTTGACACTTGTAATGGTTAATAAAGGCTAACGCTTCTGTTGCAACTTACTGTATTATTATGCCATTGCAATTGTTTAAAATATCCATGTTTAAGAGTTCACGTGCTATTAATATCGTTCATGAAAAAATAACTACATTTATATTTATATGGAAACACGATATCCTGCCCTACCTTCAACGACAAAACTTGCAACAACAACTACAAATAATAATAATAATAATAATAATAATAATAATAATAATAATAATAATAATAATAATACCACTATTATTAATTATTATTATTATTATTTTTTTATTATTATTATTTTTTTATTTTATTATTATTACATTTCTGCAATAATAGGCCTAGCATAGGTAGTACTGTGGCACTCCATGTGGGGGGAAAACCCATTCAGCTAGACCTGTCCCCTGGGTTTACTGACTGGGTCTTTAATTCGGCCAGCACATAGCACAGGCCTCGGTTTTACCCAGTGACTGGATAAGTAGATACTCTCCAAGGGGAAGAAATTAAGGGGGGGGGGGGGGGGGGCTGCCCCCACCAAACCATGGCTGCCACTACTTCTTCATCGGGAGTCTAGCTTGACAATTCGTGTCCAGGAAGAAATAGTTCTGACTTCTACTCTACTCTATCCCTGGAGGAGGAAGTGTACGACTTAACTTAAATATGTTACCATATGTGGGGTAATGAGCCACACTAAACACCTTTTGCCTTTGTCACGTGAGAAAAGTTCGCCCTAGCACTATGCACAATTTCAAAAATGAGAAAGCTATGAAAAGATATGCACCAAAATACTTGTCATGCAGTACATACGCCTATATTTGAGTAGGCTTAAATAAAACTATTCGAAATTAAAACAGGACATTTGAAAAAGTAGGTTCGATATAATGAAGCTCAATTTACCTGTCATGAACGGGTCGAAATGATGACTGTAATGGCTGTGACGGAGATTCGGTCCTTTGCACGTGTTCTCGCTCTAAAATGAATTAATACAATTAGAAATAACTAACAGCAGACTGATAGCGCACACTGAATTTATTAATGTCAAGAAATAACTGAGGGATCCACTTTGACATAAAGATAGTTTTAAAAAAAGTTATAATCCTTTAATTTCTTTGACACATTTTAATGTACGCTCTCTTTCTCTCTGTATGCGCCCGACGTCGTTATTGTGTGTTCACAGACAAACATATTGTTGGATAGACAGATAAATAATCTCGTAGTGTATTCTGATATTCACCTGTATAGTATCCATTATTAGCCTATATTTTGCAACAATTAGGACTTTTGTATACCTATATGTTTTGGACTTAGCTCCTCTGAGGGTTTCTCATTGCCGAGTGCTGATACCGACGACACAACCACCGAGGCGGGCTGCTGAAGTGCATGTAGGTGGTGATTATGGTGGTGCTGATTTACTCCAAGAAAAGACCTCACGTTCAACAGGGAATTTTGGCCGAGGAAAGCCCCATTTGTCCAGTTGTGAAACTTTCCAATCTGGCACGTATACAGTCCATGGCTTGGAAGAAAGGCCGGGTGCTGGATCTGGGGCGAAGTGTGACTAACAGGAGCAGAGGGCGACGTAGGTTTTTGAGAACTATCTGGACTTGTTGCAGTCTCTGCTAAGGACCATATTTTGGGTTTATTGTTTACTGGCAGTTGAAAACTACCGTGTCCACTAGGAGAAAGTACTCTTGTGTTGTTGTTGCTATCTGATGGCTCTTTACCAATAGAAATAATGTTTTTTGATTTGTCAAAAGTGTCGTGTGCTTGAATAGCCAGCGTGCGTCCTTTTTCCATATCGTCCAACTCTCCCCGATCCCTGCTCTCTGATTTCTCCTCGTCATCCTCGTTGCTTTGGTCTCCATCGTTGTCATCAATCTTGTCAATGTCTATGCTCTCCAAGTCAATTTCTTCTTCGTCTTCATTTTTCTCTGCATCACCCTCATTATCACTTCCAAATATATTGCCATCTTCGTCTTCCTTACTCCTAGCACCCCACGTCACTTTGTTCTCCTTCTTGAGTCTCCTCCTGGCATTTGCGAACCAAGTAGAGACCTGTGTGAGTGTCATCTTTGTTATGATGGCCAACATTATCTTCTCTCCTTTTGTGGGATATGGGTTCTTCCTATGTTCGTTAAGCCAGGCCTTCAGCGTACTGGTGCTCTCCCTTGTGGCATTTTTAGGTCTGGCAGGGTCTCCGTATTGGAACTGCCCGTACGGGTAGAAAGCAGGAGACGTATGGGCAGCAAAACTAGCTGGATGAACACCTGGGCTGTCTTTAAGGTCATATTGGGAACCCTAGCAAGTGAAAAAAGAAAGATAGAAAAATAGTTAGTATAATGAAATATGTTCTATAAGTACTTTGAATAATCAACTTATTTGTAGCGTTATAAAGGAACAATATAGGTCAGAGTCCGTGCAATACAGTACATATGAAGGCCTATGGTGACGACCATATACATTTTACCCGTTAGGCCGCCACTCTGTATGCTGGGAACATTCAGACATTAAATCTGTGCAAACAGATATTTTATTCTGCCTTAAACACAGCGTTAAAGTCATGTATAACTATAAATAGATTTGTGACTAATACAGCTGGCGTGTTTTACATACAGTGTATGGATAAACAATATTGAACAATTACGCCACATGAACTGTAGCATTAAAAGTGAAGACTTCTTGTTTTGAAAATATTTTCCATGTATTTCTTACGCATCACATTGCCCAGAATAAATTCGGAAAGGCCATGCATTATTTATATCCTTGACTTATTTAACCGGCCGATGATTTTCCTAAAATGAAATCATAGCATTTTATATTTATGGTTATTGTGATGATGATGATGATGATGATGATGATGATGATGATTATTGTTATTATTATGATTCGCTATTATTATTATTATTAGTATTGCTATACATTGACAACGTAATATGGCCTTAACGTCGGCTAAATTATCCATTATTAATGTAGTCATCATAATTATTCTTACTAAAGCCATTCGTGTGAACAAAATAATAAATGAATCAAGCAATTAGTAGTATTAAATGGTGTGTAGCTCGTTCTTATCAAAAGCTGTATTAGAGAAATAGAATTAACGTCTCTCTCTCTCTCTCTCTCTCTCTCTCTCTCTCTCTCTCTCTCTCTCTCTCTCTCTCTCTCTCTCTCTCTCTCTCTGTGTATTCATATTTGTATGAATTTGTGTGCGCCATACGCATATGCAACTTTCAATTAAATTGTAACATTAATTTGCTAAAGTGCAAACTAGAAATAAGGTGGGCTACTTTAGTATAACTGACAACTGCCAGTCTGAAATGCGGCCTATTTGTTGTAATTTTAAGGAGTGTTTTATCATTTATGGTGTGGATATAGAGTAAGGCTGAATTCATTTATATGACGTGCAACTGCATGACTATTGTGTTCTTTTCTTTTAGTTCAGGACTGGTTAAATCCGAATTATATTTCATCTTTTGCTCGCGGTCTATTTATGGTTTGCTGTCCTGCAACACAGCCTACACACGGGCCTGAAATTTTATATTACAAATACATTAAAATAAAGTAAGCAGATCATGTCTAATATTTCTATCCGAAAACTATTTCGTAGCCAATGTAAAGAAACTGATTGATTTGATTTATTAATCTACGCTTCATGTAGGAATGACAGAATTTTTTTTTTTTTATAAAAAATGGTCTTCCCGTAAAACTCTACACCAATAGTTTCAGTCATTTCAATTAACAGACGTTATAAACCGTTAATGCAGTTTGTAAATACTAACTAAACGCAATGTGAATATGCTATTGTATTTATTACAGCATACACTATTTGAAGTTAACTTTGGAAGGAAGTCGCTTCCAAGTTGCTCAGTGTTGAGAACACTGGGGATCAACGATAAGTGCGTTTTCCAGCAGTCCTCTTTATGTTTATCTCGCTATAAAGTAAAATAATGGTTAAGCAAATATTGACTGCTTATATCAGAATAACAGAGGATTTCAAATGAAATCAGTTCTTACCATCTGAGAGAACAGAGCCAAGTCCGCGCTGGTGTAAGGTAGAAAGGCGCTGTAGTTGTGCGCCGCGTATGGGTTTGCATACATGCCCAACACCGATGTGACCGCGGCAGCTGTGGCGGACGGATTTGCAGCGATTTCAGAGCTTGCTCCCCGGGCAGAGGCAGTCAGTACCCCCGGCCGATCTCCTCCGTACACCGCCTGGGTGGAGTTTAAATACTGAGGGTAGCCCAACTGGGGAAATGACATCTCCTACACCAAATCTTACGAAGTCGAAGCGAAAAGGGAGAAAGAATACCCAAGTGAAACCGAATGCGTTCAAGCTGAGGTTCGCAGGGAAATAATGGATTCTGTTCTCCTTAAATCTCAGCCTCTCTCTTTCTGCAAGCAGTCCGTTGGATGTGATCAGATCAGCATTTGAGCTCCAACTGATGTGCCTGCCCTAGGTCTTGGGCTGATCTCTCAGATACAATTTGAAGTTGATGCTTTGATTGGCATGCCACTTGAACAGGAAGCCCCTCCCAGTCGGAGCATGTGGTTTTAGCATTGGCTGAGGCCACTTTTTGTGTGTTTGGTGTATTGTATGTTAAATGTTAAGCATTCGATTCTATTCACTGAAGCACTGTCTGTTGTATGACAACCTGTCCGCGCGATTTTACAGTTGTCCAACACTGAAACAATAAACTTGATCGCTGCATGGCGCTTCTTTTCGGATAATCTTGATTTTAAAGTTTGGCTGATACAGACCAACAATCAGAATTTGTCAGACTACAACAACAACAAGAAAACGTCGTCATCATCAACAAGAACAATTATTGCACTTTATTGAAAAAATAAGCGACATCATTTTCTATCTGTGCAAGACTGCTGGACTTTAAGTAGCCTATGTTGTAATTATGAAAAGTACTATGTTGTATAAAGAAAGTATTCTAGACCTATTGTTTTCATTATGAGAAGTACTTTAGTGGAACATTCTCTT
This sequence comes from Conger conger, assembly GCF_963514075.1. NCBI lineage: Eukaryota > Metazoa > Chordata > Actinopteri > Anguilliformes > Congridae > Conger > Conger conger. The sequence continues at coordinate 47,224,602 of NC_083760.1, forward strand.
ATACTAATCAACATGTACATTATATCTGCAAAACAAAACCCCCATGAACACGTTTTGTAATTTCGACAGAAATTGTCTATAGGCCTACCATGTGCTATTCATGATTCCTACGTTTGGAGCCTTATTAAAGATAGAGTATTAGTGCCATAAAAAATAATATTAATATAAACATGAACAAGCACACATCTATATTTTGGATTTTGGTGACGGCGATATATGTATGTATATGTGTATATATATATATATATATATATATATATATATATATAGAGAGAGAGAGAGAGAGAGGGGGGGGGGGGGGGGGTTAGAGATGTTAAACGTACGATGTTAAATATGTTAAATGTGTAAAATACCCGATCCAATGTTTATTGAGAATTAACGTTGAATTATCCATGCAACAGTGTATAAACAAAGACCATCTTATCAATCAGTGAAACCCCGTGCTTAGTGGATTAGTGTTCTGAGCGACCTGTGGTCTAACAGTTTAACGTTCTGATTTCAGATCTCTGTGATCAGCAGTTTCAAGGCAATGCTCTTTGGTAAATCCTAGCACCAAATTGCTGCAAACAGTTTCCTTTTGCCTTGTGAAAGACCCACTATTAAAGCACCAACAATTGTTGCAACGGAGTCATTGATGCGAGTATTCAAAAAAGGGCATTACAAACATGTCAAATCCCCCGCACGGTCACAACTACCTTAAACCAGTACAGACCTTGCCCCGAGTGGCGTTAAACATGCTTGTTTGTGGGGTATACTGTCCAATTAAAATGTTTTTTTAATTTGTTTTTTTTTACTTCAGTTATGCCAGCGGCCGGCTCTTATCCACCCAGCCAATCCGATCCAGGAATTTATTGTTAAAATATAGCCGAATAATGTTTTAACATTTTTGTAAAACATTACATAGAAACAACAAAATCACATCCTGACATAATCTGGGATCAAACGAATCAATTGTATTTAATATATAAAATAATTATGAAATGGCTACTGGTAGGGGAGACCGGGGTTTGTTGGCACATGGGCTGGTTGGCACATTTCCGGGTCCTTGCAGGTCATAAACACAAAAATATGAACTGCACTCACCTATTATGTTGAAATATGTGATCACTGACTTTTTTGTTTTGTAGTATCAAAGGTAAAAGAATGGTCTTCACACTAAACTAAACTATGTTAGACAGAGATATGATAAATGCCTTAATGGAGATAGGAATCAGCTACATTTTGATATATAAGATTGGAAAGTCTGTGAGGAGTGATGTTAGCTGGGTAATATTTTATATAATTCTGGGTTGGTTGGCACACAGATAATGTGATAATCCATGTATTATTCATGTATTAAACATGATTAAATATAATTCTATACAAATCCATGTGCCTGAGAATAATATTGTGGTTACTGCTACATCAGTCACACACAGACACAAAAACACACATGGGCACTGGCACACTCAGTCCATAGGCCTGATTTTCATCTACACAGGTTTACACACACATGCACATGCATACACACAAACACACATGCACACATAGAGACACACACTTGAGAGGAAAGAGAAAAGGAGAAAGATAAAAGGAGAGAATAGTAGGCCTATGGCATTTCTATTGGTGAACTGGTTAAAAATGATGTTACTGTTAAAAATACTTTTCAACTCTATTTTACATGTATGATATTTATATTCTCTCATTGAGTATTAGTACTTTCTGATTTTTATTTGAATTAAATGTTTAAAATTGTTTCTATTAGTTGCCTCATTCTTTGTAACTATAGCATTTTAATATGATGCCAACCAACCCCATATCGTGTACCAACAAACACCGTGTTGGGGCTGGTTAGCACAAGCGCGCAACATGACTTCACTCATTGTCATTAGTCACTTAATTTTACAAAACAAGTATCGACATTAACATATATGCATTTATAACTGAGACGTTAACCTTTCATTTGCTACTGCGTGAAAGAGTGAGTGTGAAAACCACCCCCGTTCTCCCCTACAATAATGAGGAAAAAGAAGAATACGAAATCAAATGCCCAAGACTCCATTCGCATCATTGTAGGCCTCGAATCTGTTTATGTTGCTTAAAACTTTCTATGTCTGTCCTATTCATGATCATGTGATTTATGTTTGGTTAGTTGCAATATCGTTGATAAAATTCAATTCATAAACTCAGCTCAGAGCAAGATAAATGACTACATGCAGTTTTAAAAGTAGCTTTTGGAACAGACTATATGGGGGTCGCTGTTCTTATGGTTTTAAATCATCTAACTGGAAGTCGCGGTTGTTGAAAGGATATTGTAGATTTAATACTTAACTGCTAAGATGAAGTCACTGATTTTGATCTGCTCCAGATGGCTGAGAGTGGATATTGCAGCGCGAGGATCAGTTCAAAATATCTGAGGGCACTGATGGTAATCAGCTGAACACATCAGAAAGAAGGAGGAATGGCAATCGTGATAACCTGGTGGAAATGTGCAGGGCTAGAGATTTCGGTGATAAAAGACTGAAAATATCTCGAAATAGGGATGACAGAGACATTGAAAGAAGACACCTTAAAGTGAGCGAAGATTATGGAGGAAATAAAATTGTTTAAAATGATTAGAAAAATATATAATGGAAATTATATATTAACAATTTATTCGAATGTTCCGTTACCTGTTTGACCGAACTGTTCATTTCTGTTTTATTTTAATGAACTGGCGGATGCCGTGCACAATGCAACATTACTTGATTTTTTAAAAATAGAAATAGCATATTGTTATTAAATATGAGGCTCCGTTCAATGTAAAAAAAAAAACCCGTAAAAAACCCACAACCCCCCCCCCCAAAAAAAAAACCAAAACAAAACAAAAAAAACCCCAAAACAAAACAAAAAACAAAAGACCTACCAATACGAATTTAAACGTATTTAAATTACGTATTAATGTCTGATATTTATGAGCCCTTCAATCATTTGTAATGACGAGAAAAAAAAGGGGCGAGGGGGGGCGCGAAACTTGGTTGGACTTGGCTAAACAACGCCACGTGCTTTATAGGCTACGGTCACTGAACGGCGGTCAGCGAAGTTAATTGATTTATGAGGCTTGTTAAACTGTCGTTATTAATCCGTCCCTTCAGCTCCGATGGCGAGGAACAGAATAATTTACTCTAGGAAACAAAAAGCTCTGTTTGGTTGACAATCAAACAATAGAAGTAGCCTGTTTTATGTAATCATAATCGGTTTGTTTAAAACAAAATGTACTCCTCCGCCCTCATCTGCAGACACAGACAAGTATACAAGCACAATAGATCGCTTCAATAACATGGAACCCCCCCTTCAACCAATTGAATATGTACTTCAAATACAACACCATACAATACATACAATACAATTCGTAATATCCATACATTTGGCAACTAAGCATTTATGTACACCAGCAAAACGGTGCTGGTGGCCAATAACCTTGCAGCTAACTGCCATTGATTGATTGAATCATTCCTTCGTTCGTTCAACCAGTCATTCATTTGTTTTGTCACGTGTTCTTGGAGTCCGTTAATTTATTATTATTAAATGTATTATTACTCATTATTTAGCTTCTGTTCCTGAATGGAGCGAATTATGCATTTTTTTAAATTATGTTGTGTTTACCCTCGCTTAATCAATGCCATCCTGAAGCAATGTAATGTAAATGCTTCTAGTACAGGTGTAGCTGCGAGCTCTGCAACACTAGGAAATTCATGTTATACAAATGGAAGCGCTGAATGCCATTCAACCAGACTGTCAACTTTAAAGAGCCAAGAGGAAGGAGATCAAAGTAGAGAGTGGGAGTCTCTTCTCTCCCTAGATTATAGCCTTTACGGTTTGAACTCCTAATGCTATTTAAAGGAACCAGGACACATCACACATTCTGAGTTACTCGGCGGAATCCTTGGTGCCAATCATCACTCGGATGTAGTCCCCAGTCAGTGAAGGTGTCAACTACCCGTACCCCGCTCTAGACCATTTCACGCAGCCAGAACTGACTGACCATCTCATTGAATCAAACCACAATCTTTCCGTTCGTATCGAACATACTTTTACGAAAAAATAATAAATGTAATAAAAAATAAAATGAAAATCTAGGAATTTATACAATTGTTGTTTTGCATCTTAAGTTACTTAGACATTCTGAAAGGTTGAAGACTACATTATATCAACCAGTAGAAAAAGTCCCATAAAATCTTCATGCAATCTGATGATGTTTACATGTCTGGGTAGATGTTCTGTTAATTAGCTTTTTTTGAAAAACACTTAAATGCTTTTTCTCCGACAAACAGAATTTTGATATGTTACAATATGGTTAAATAAACAGCCTATGAACATTAATGTGGGTGTGCCTTATCACCAAAAAATGTTCTTCTGAAAACCGAACCATAAAACCTGACAAAAATGGACACATGGCTTAGTCCACTTGATCAATAGGTGATACTATTAAAGGGGAAAATGTGAAAATGGCCATAAATGATGAACCAAATTATCAAATAACTTTTGTATACTGATTGGCCACTGGAAAAAACAGGCACTATATGAAACATGGCTGCCATCAGCCAATCATAATTCAGCACTCATTAGATGGATTCACAAGGTTCAATCATCTTAAAATTTTGCACACTCTGAAACATGTTCACCATATATAGCTGGATCACTATGGGACAGAACACGCCAAGGGTTGCTTTGACCTTGCAGCTGGGATTGCAGCGAGGGCGGCCTGTAGCGTAGTGGTTAAGGTAAGTGACTGAGACAAGCAAGGTCGGTGGTTCTAATCCCGGTGTAGCCACAATAAGATCCGCACAGCTGTTGGGCCCTTGAGCAAGGCCCTTAACCCTGCATTGCTCCAGGGGAGGATTGTCTCCTGCTTAGTCTAATCAACTGTACGTTGCTCTGGATAAGAGTGTCTGCCAAATGCCAACAATGCAATGTAATTAACACTTTTAACCCAGACTCTTGGGTTGATAATTGACCCATGCATTGATTGAAAATAAATAGATAGCCGGGTTAAATCTGACTCAAACATTGGGCTATTCCATGTCTCATTCCATTGCAAAAAAAGAATTTTTATTGTTATTATTATGTGAAACACATACACACAATACAAAAAGTACCCACAAGAAACATTGCTTGTAAATGTGTTTAAATGAAAAACAAAATAAAACAAAAAAATACACTTATGAGCCTGATTGGCTTTTCTTGTGGACTTAAAATATCAATACAGTAGTTCTGATTACTATTATACATTAGCTAACGTGAGTATACAACAATTGTTTTCAATAACGTTCAGATATGAAATTTCAACTTCACCTCAGGAATCCCCACAGCTGACTGTTGCCACTCTGAGACAGGACAGTTGGTAGGATGCAGTGAACACTGAAAACATCATGTGAGCTAGGCTGAAATTAACTAGTACAAGCCAAACAACTGTCTGCATAGTTACTAGACTTTGAATTTGTTTTTACGAAAACTAAATCTATTCTTATTTTAATGTGAGCACTCGCCAAGCATTGTCACATAAAATGGCAGATTATAAACATTCACTCATGTCGATAACTCACACTGAAATAATACAACATCTTAAATTATGTCCATCCATCCATCCATCCATCTATTATCTTAACCAGCTTATCCTGAACAGGGTCACAGGGGGCTGAAGCCTATCCCAGCATACAATGGGTGAAAGGCAGGAATACACCCTGGACAGGTCGCCAGTCCATTGCAGGGCATACACACCATTCACTCACACACTCATACCCACAGGCAATTTAGACTCTCCAATCAGCCTAACCTGCATGTCTTTGGACTGTGGGAGGAAACTGGAGTGCCCGGAGGAAACCCATGCAAACACGGGGAGAACATGCAAACTCCTCACAGAGAGGGCCTGGCCGACCGGGATTCCAACCCAGGACCTCCTTGCTGTGAGGCGGCAATGCTACCCACTGCACCATCCATGCCGCCTATAAATAATGGAATAACACTATTAGGTAAAGACTAAAATGACACAATTTAACATAAAAAACTTTTAAAAAGCGCCTTAGTTCATCTTAGGTTTTCTGGTTGTAACGTTAGACTAAACATTTGGTGAAGCTGCACAGCTCGAGGCAGTGGAACAGCAGAGGTGGGAAAAAGAATGACCCAGCTGCTGGGTTCCGGACAACCCAGCCACAGAGTAAGGGGAATTTTTGGAAAATCAACATAAAGTTACCCTGCGAACAAACCTCACCAACCCAGAATTATGTCCCAGAATGTCCACAACTGTGTCACACAATTTAGTCAACATAGCCAACTTCTCTATTTTGAGCTGATGATAGCCAATACAGGAAGATTATAGCTATCTATTCCTGCTTATAAACAACCATTTCAGGACGTCACATAATGTTAGCAAACTAGCCAGAAAAACATTAAGAAAGCTGGCTAATACATCCATCCATCCATCCATTATCTTAACCCGCTTATCCTGAACAGGGTAACAGGGGGGCTGGAGCCTATCCCAGCATACATTGGGCGAAAGGCAGGAATACACCCTGGACAGGTTGCCAGTCCATCGCAGGGCACACACACCATTCACTCACACACTCATACCTATGGGCAATTTAGACTCTCCAATCAGCCTAACCTGCATGTCTTTGGACTGTGGGAGGAAATCCACGCAGACACGGGGAGAACATGCAAACTCCGCACAGAGAGGCCCCGGCCGACAGGGATTCGAACCCAGGACCTCCTTGCTGTGAGGTGGCAGTGCTACCCACTGCACCATCCGTGCCGCCCCTGGCTAATACAGTTGTGTTCAAATAAATAGCAATAAAAAAAATAATTAAAGTGAAAATATTTTTAATAGCTTTTAGTTCAACATTTCAAATGTAGTGGAAACATTACACATTCAATTCCAAATCAAAACATTAACAAATTTTATCAAGTCTGCATTATTCTTTTACAGGAAGCAAAGTAAAGGAATATTAATCTGTTAATAAAAATGGCAGTGTCGACATTTTTCTCTTCAAACTTCTTCAAACAGTATAAACTGAAGAAATATTTCAAGATTTAACTTGACTTTAAATTACAGAACTAATATTTAGTTGCACAACCATTGTTTTTGATAACTGCTATGCATCTGCGTTGCATCAAGTCAACCAAATTCTGGCACCTCGAAACAGGTATTTCAGCCCAGGATGAATTAACTACATTCCACAGTTCCTGTGCATTTTTGGGTTTTGTTTCAGAAACTGCATTTTTAATGTCACCCCACAAATTTTCAATGGGGTTGAGGTCGGGGGATTGAGCTGGCCACTCCATTACTTCAATCCTTTTGGTCTGGAACCAAGATGTTGCTTGCTTACTTGTGTGCTTGGGATCGTTGTCTTGTTGAAACACCCATTTTAGGGGCATTTTGTCTTCAGCATACGGCATCATAATCTCTTCAAGTATTTTGATGTATTCAAACTGGTTGATGATCCCTGGTATATGAACCGAACACCGTAGCATGAAAAACATCCCCGTAACATGATTTTTGCATCACCATGCTTCACTGTCTTCACAGTGTACTGTGGCTTGAATTCAGTACCCAGGGTCGTCTCACGTACTGTCGACGACCACTAGACCCGAAAAGAACAATTTTACTCTCATCAGTCCACAGAACAGAATGTTATGCCATTTCTCTTTGGGCCAATCGATGTGTTCCATTTTTTACCGGATTCTGCACATGCCATTTTTTCAACAATGGTGCTTTATGGGGGCTTCTTGCTGATAGCTTAGCTTCGATCAAACATCTTCTGACTGTAACAGCACTTACAGGTAATTGTAGATCATCTTTGATCTTTCTGGAGCTGATGAATGACTGAATCTTTGCCATTCTGACTACTCTTCGCTCCGTTTTAACAGTAGTTGCTCATTTCCTTCCGGTTTTTGTTGCCATTTTAAAGCATATGAGATCATTTTAGCTGAGCATCCTATAATTTGCTGCACTTCTTTATATGTTTTCCCCTCTCCAATCAACTTTTTAATAAAAATGACGTTGTTCCTCCGAACAATGTTTGGAACGGCCCATTTTACTTAGCAATTCAGAAGGAAATATATTTTATAACAATGTATGAAACATTTTCTTCCCTTCTTCCTTAATAAGGACAATTAATGACGCCTGTTTTTTCCCAGAATGAATTAATTCTCTAATTAAACTCCACGCTGCTATTATTTTGAACATGTCCCTTTCAATGAATGAGTCAATTACTCAGAACAAGCAGCGTGCATGTCATGACAGTTGGGTCTGTTGTTTTTCTATTACACTACTACATCTACAAGTAAAGTATTTGCCATACAGAAATATCACTACTACTAATAACAGTGGTTCATCAGGTTACTGATGTTGTACTGCTATTTTGTACTATGTTGTACTACCGAGTATAGCTCAGTTATTGAAAGTTCTTGGAAGTGGTATCACCATGGCCAAGAGCAAACCTGGAAAGGCTACTCTTTCAGAGTCCCAGCTTCGTGCCCAAGCCATTGCCTTTTGAAAGGCTGGAAAAACCCATCAGGAGGTAGCCAGATCCCTGGGCAGAAGTGTACGATAGGTTTAGAAGTGGTGGCAGCGACACAAGCACAGGGTTTCCCTCAATGAAAAGCCTAGAGCTGGACGTCCATCTGGCTTGAGTTCCAGGGCGTAGGGCAAAAGGTAGCAGTCCTGCTGAGTTTCTGAGCTTACAAAAGACAAAAATATACACAACTTATCAAATTGCAGAAAGACAAGGGACTGGCCTTGAAAAAAGTGTCACACTGACACGTCATCTCTGATGAATGCCCTCTGTACCTGTTTCCTATCCCCTAAAGTTCAACCATCTGAACAAGTGAATTTTAGCATCCACACCATGGTCTGGGGGGCTATGTCATAGTACCTGCACATAGTAGCTCAGGGGACCACAATTAATGATCAGTACTATGTGAAAAACATTCTGTAGGTTCCAGTTCTGGGAAGAAATAAATAATCAGGGCCCAGAGCCACCATTGGTGTTTGTTTGAGATGGTTCCCCTGCTCACACTGTTTGGCTGACTCAGCAGTGGTGTGCCAACCACCTTCCTGGCTTCCTATGTAAGGAAGAATGGCCACCCAACTCCCCTGACCTCAACCCAATTGAGAACTATTGGGAGATCCTGAACAGCAGGGTCTTTCTTAATCTACTACACCACCATGAGACGGCTCAACTCAAGGGCCACAAAAGAATGGGACAAGATTGAGCCTTCTGTTCTCAGCAATTTGGTACATTACATGCCTGAAAGACTGAAGGATGTGATTAGGATGAATGTGGGGCACACTGGTTTTTGAATTGATTGATTCTGCTGAGGAATTCACACTTTCAGGTGAATTGTTATTGTGAGAATAAACTTTTTAAACATGATGTAAATACCAGGAAATAAAAGCTGAAATTCTGCCTTGTGTTAATCTTTTTATATCAACCCCAAATCTATTCACAGTGTATTGCAAAAACAAAGGAATTGGTCTTGCTGTTCCAATACTTTTGGAGGGGACTGTAGTTCCTTTAGACTGAGATTAACTAAATTAATTCAAATTGTATTGCCAATTTCACTTTGTTTGATTTTATTTACAACAATTGTTAGGGGTGCCAAAATTAATATTACTGAATTAAATACATTGAAACGAGAGTGAATGCATTGAAATACCAGTATATAGTTTTCCCATATGTTTGAGCATAAAATATCGATCAGTATTCATGTTGTTTATTATATGCAGCCTTTTTTCTCCATTTCTATTAAGGGTGTCAATAATTCTGGAGCCGAATGTATATACATACAGTGCCCTCCATAATGTTTGGGACAAAGACCCATTATGTGTTGATTTGCCTTTGATTTGCCACAATTTTAATAAATGATGGGTCTTTGTCGCAAGCATTATGGAGGGCACATTATATACAGTATATATTACAATTGTATATAATATATATAGTATATACATACATAAATACACAGTACTAGTCAAAAGTTTGGACACACCTTGCCTTTTTCTGATTCATGTTTTATTTTCTCTGTCATCAAACAATTCACATGGGGTCAGAGTGCAGATTCTCAGATTCTCTGGTTTTACCTTGTAGCAGTATTTTTTTATACATAGACCCCCATTTCAATGTTTCAGACAAATAAAAAAAAGTCAAATCAAATATGTTTTGTATATGGTTGCATATCCTTTGTGTAATGAAGACACATTTCATTACCAATTCTGGTCACATTGATAGGGTAAAATTGCATATTTTAAATATATATTGAATAGTATGCACAACATTAATAATTGCACACCAGTCATGATTTAAAGTGTTTTAATGGACGTGTGTTTGGTTGGTGTGGGTTTGTCCTCAGCATGGGAGGGGGTTGGGCTCCACCTGTAGAGGGAAACAAAAGATTCAGTAACCAACTTAACCTGGCATGAAATAGGTTTTAATGTTTGGTTAAAGGCCATGATTGGGCAGGTGCAATAGTTCAGTGCAATACTACATTGGTGCAATGTCATGTTTTAATTGTTTGATCAATCACTTACCTTTGTTGTCTTTGTCTGTGCTCTAGGTGTTCGGGCAAAAGAGTCCCTGGGGTCCGAGCACCTACATATATAGTTCTGGGAGGGACCATATGATGGGATAGCAGAAGGGGGTGTTGTGTGGGGTTTTGCAGTTAAATGTATATTGTTATCTTTTATTATTTATTGATTGATGCAATATTTATATAACCATGTATTGGATATGGGTAGACTATGCATATGTAAAAGGGGCAAAATTCTGTATATTGTTTAATGTTATATACACCCCTGTTAGATGGTAGCATCCAGCTTAATTACCTGTGGCAGGGTATAAAGGCTGCCAGTGTTTGTATGCTTGCTGTTGTGTGTTGTGACCCTGAGATGCTCTCAGTCATGTCCTGTTTTGTCCAATACGGTTTCTTGTTTTATGTGGGTGAATAAATACACCTTCGGTTTGCACCATATCACCGCCTCTTGTTGTTGTGTATCCAGCTGCTAAACGGCTCAACCTAACAAGTGGTGTCAGAAGTGGGATCCCACACCACAGCAAAGAGGTGATGACTAAAGGTGCAAGGAAGAAAGGCATGCTGGAAGAACCAGAGAAGAATACAAGCTCAACAGCTGAACTGGGGGCCATGGCAGCGCCAGGTAATCCAGGAGGAAAATTGGAGGAGCTAACAGAACTGGTCAAGTCTCTGGTCCGGTCTCAGGCAGCCAGAGACCAGCAAACAGAGGAAGATTCCTCTCGTCAGGAGCAGAGATGGAAGAGTATGCAGCACCAGTTCCAGCAGCTCCAGTTGCAAGTCAAAGGGATGCATGAAAACTATGGACATGAACATGATGGGGAGCAACACCAGGAAAGAACTGATGCTGAGCTGGAGGAGCAGACCAGCCAGAGGAACTATGGCCGACCTCAGAGGGAAGCCCCTTTCCACAGGGAACCCAAATTACTCCCATTGTCTTCAGATGATGACATTGAACATTTTTTGACCACATTTGAAAGAATTGCCCATGTATGCCGGTGGTCCAGAGATGAGTGGGCGGTCCGCCTTGTTCCCTTACTGACAGGTAAAGCACGTAGTGCTTATGTTTTAATGGACATGGACAATGCTGATGATTATGAGAAAGTGAAAGAAGCAATTATGAGAAGTATGAGATAACAGCTGATACTTACGGCAGAAGGTTCCGGTCCCTGAAAATTGATCATGGAGACTCTCCACGAGAGTTGTATGTACGCCTGAAAGACTTGTTCTCAAAATGGATCAAACCAGAAAAATCAACTGTTCGAAACATCTCAGAAATGTTGATTCTAGAACAGTTTTTAAGGATGGTGCATCCAGACCTGGAGGTTTGGATCCGTGAACATGATCCTAAGACTGCAGAGGAAGCGGCTCGTCTTGCAGAGGTTTTCACATCTGCCAGAAAGGGGAGCAGAAACACCACCTTTGGCCGGGAGAACCACCACACCCAGACGAGTAAGTCCATTGGGGGTGACATTGAACAGGGCTCTGGTCTGGGGAGGGGGATTTCTAGCAGTAGACACTTCCCTACAGCCAAGGCTAAGCATTCTTCCCCTAAGTCTTCTAGGAAAGAGGTTAGGTGTTATCAATGTAATGGATTAGGTCACACTCAGTATTTCTGCCCAGCAAATAATCGAAGCAAGCCAACCCTTTTGTGTTCAGTCCCCCGGCCAACCAGGTTAGACACACTGCAGGATAAAGGTTGCAGGGTACCTGTATTGGTTAATGGTCAGCGGGAGGAAGCCCTACTTGACACAGGCAGCTTTCAGTCAGTGGTACTGTCTAGTCTCGTCCCAAGGGAAAAATGGAGTGAAGATAAGGCCATAATCAGCTGTGTTCATGGTGATGAGCATGAGTACCCCACTGCAGAGATTTATTTGACGGTAGGAGGTCAGACATTTTTGTTGTCAGTAGCTCTAGCCCCAACCTTACCATATGCAGTCATTCTAGGTAATGATGTCCCCGCTCTCCTAGATCTAGTGCACCAGACAGATGGTAGTATGGCACAGAGCTCAGGTAAGGAAGTCAAAGAAGTCAAACTATGCAGGGAAGCTGAATTCAAACCAGCCACACAGCCAGTGCAGCCTTGTAATGTGGTTACCACTAGATCTCAGACTGCAGGAACAGTTCTCAGGGAGTTGCCTTTCTTTGGAGTAGAGTGGGAGTCAGCCCCAGTGAAGCCTCCAAAATCTAAGGCTCAGAGAAGGAGGGAGAAGTTGTTGGGCACAGTTAAAAAAGGGATAGAGAAGCTCTCAACACCAGGCTGTCCTTTAGAAGTTGAGATCCCACCAGATGTAGGTAAGCTGCAAAGAGAGGACTCTACTTTAAAGCCATGGTTTGAGAAGGTGACAGAGGTAGAGGGAGTTAAGCAGGGCAGTGCAGGCTGTCTTGAAGAGGCTACCTATGTGGTAAAAGGTAGAATACTCTACCAGCGAAAGGAAAAGTTTGAGGCCTTAGTACTGCCACAGCAGTTCAGAAACAGGGTGATGGAACTTGGCCATTCAATTCCATGGGCAGGACACATGGCATTCCAGAAAACACTACACAGGATTGCTAGTCACTTTGTTTGGCCAGGCATGTATACCCAGATCTCTCAGTTTTGTAGTTCCTGTGAAAAATGTCAGCTGACTTCAGGCAGGGGGGTGGTGCGCGCTCAGTTACAGCCTTTACCAATTATTGAAACACCTTTTGAAAGACTAGCCATGGATGTTGTGGGACCATTAGAGAGGAGTTCCTCAGGCAATCGTTACATATTAGTAATATGTGATTATGCAACCCGGTACCCTGAAGCCTTCCCCCTTAGGTCAGTTAAGGCCAGACATGTGGCAAATTGCCTGTTACAGCTGTTTTCCAGAGTAGGCATAGCCAAGGAGATCCTGACAGACTGTGGGACAAACTTTTTGTCTAAACTGCTGCAGCAAGTTTATCAGTTGTTAGGAGTCAAGGGTATTAAGACCACCCCTTATCACCCCCAAACTGACGGGCTTGTGGAAAGATACAATCAGACCCTGAAAAACATGCTGCACAAGTTTTTCTCCAGCACAGGTGCTGGAGAAACCAATGGCTGCCTTACCTGCTGTTCGCTTATCGAGAGGTGCCGCAAGTGTCTACAGGTTTTTTACCATTTGAGCTGGTGTATGGTCGCCAAGTGAGAGGACCATTGGACCTGCTGAAGGACTACTGGGAAAGTCCCAAACCAGAAGGAGAGCATGTTGTGGCTTATGTGGTCAAGATGAGGGAGAGACTGGAGCAGATGACAGCGCTTGCATAGGAGAACATGAGGTCTGCTCAACAATACCAAAAGACATGGTATGACCAGAAGGCCAGAGAGCGAGTCTTTTGCCCAGGCCAGCAGGTGCTGTTGCTGCTTCCCACCAGTGACAGTAAGTTGCTGACCAAATGGCATGGACCTTATGAAGTCACCAGATGAATGGGTAAGGTCACCTATGAAGTTTATATGCCAGAACGTATGAAAAAGCACCAAACCTTTCATATAAACTTGTTGAAGGAATTCCAGGTTCGCCCAGAGCCTGTGCACCAGCAGCTGTTTGTACGTGCAGTCCAGGATGAGGATGTGAATGAGAAGTTCTTTCCCACCAGTGCAGCAGGGCCTGGTCCGGTGGAACTGTCTCATCTGACACCAAGCCAACAGGAGGATGTTAAGCCCCTCCTGGACCCAGAGCTTTTCCATGAGACACCAGGTTTTACCTCTCTTATACAGCACAAGATTCGTCTAAAGGAGGATGCTCCAGTCCGGCAGAGGAGTTACAGGATTCCTGAGCGGTTGGTCTGTGCACTGAGAAAGGAGGTCAAGTTGATGTTGGATTTGGGGATAATTGAGGTCTCCAACAGTGAGTGGTGCAGTCCCGTTGTACTTGTGCCAAAGAAAGATTGTTCACTGCGATTCTGTATTGATTTCTGGTACCTTAATAGCATATCCGCCTTTGATCCCTACCCAATGCCCCGAATTGATGACATGTTGGAGAGGGTTGGCAGAGCGAAGTACATTACCACATTGGACTTGAGCAAAGGCTACTGGCAGCTGGCCTTGGCACCAGAAGCTAAGGAGCTGACTGCGTTCAAGACACCATTCGTTATGTATCAGTTTTGTGTGATGCCATTTGGTCTCCATGGTGCACCTGCCACATTTCAGAGACTGATGGATCATGTGTTGAGGGATGTGTCTGAGTTCTCTGCAGCATACCTGAACAATGTGGTGATCTTCAGCCAGTCTTGGGAACAGCACATGTCCCATCTACAGCAAGTCTTGCAACACATTCGAGCGGCTGGTCTAACAATCAACCCGCTGAAGTGTGCTGTTGCCCAGAGAGAAGTGCAGTACTTCATTCAGTACGTCATTGGGTTTGGTAAGATCAAACCACAACTAGGAAAAGTTGAAGCCATCCGTTCATTTCCTGTTCCAACCACCAAGAAGAAGGTGAGAGGCTTTGTGGGCCTGGTGGGCTGGTACAGGAAGTTAATTTCCCACTTTGCAGAGAGGTCAGCAGTGCTCAATGACCTCACAAGAAACTCAGCCCCCAATAAAGTGCGCTGGACTGATGAGTGTGAGAGGGCATTCAAAGATCTCAAGGAGGCCATTTGCACTCATCCGATTCTCAACAGCCCAGACTTTGATAAACCTTTCACCCTGCAAACAGATGCTTCTGGAGTGGGCCTTGGAGCAGTGCTGCTGCAGGAGGTGGATGAAGAGATGAAGCCGGTTCTGTTCCTGAGTCGGACAGTTGGACAGTTGATACACTTTATGTTCTTTTGGCTCTGTAGTCCAGCACATTGGATTTGATATGAAACAATACATGTCAGGTTAAAGTGCAGACCATCCCCTTTAATTTGAGGGTATTTACATCCATATTTGGTGATGACAAACAATTATCCAACAGATAAGAAACACTCTTCAGGAGGCAGGTTGGAGATGTGTCCCTGATTACTCTCTGCAAAAGACTTCACTAACAAATTTACAGAGGCTACACCGCAGGATGCAATCCACTAGTAAGTTGCCAAAACAGGTTGCAGCTTGCTAAGAAGTACCTAAAAAAGCCGGCTGTTTTATGTTAACCCTTTCCACTTTGCCCAACAAGAGCGCAATTTCCACCTATTCTGTACTAGTCCTATAAAAGTATAAATATCTCAATATCAATATAAGTATTTACTGCACACACATGGTTGGAGACCTAAATTAAAGAACAGGCTTGTACCATTCAGAAATGTGAGACAGAACACATCTAAATCAGAGCATGTGCATACAGTATACACAAAAGTGTACACTAAAATACCAAAAAATGACAAAACACCTTTTTATAGTTTAGCACTGACTATCTGAATATTCTACACCTACTGGCTGTACTAGACTCTTTCCAGATGAGCCTAATCCCTCTTCTGGAAAGAGTCTGGTGTGATACCACAATTTGAGGTGCTGGGTTTGAGCACCAATTTGGCGAAAATTATATGTACAGTTTGATAATTCAGTTTATACATTTAGAATTATATTAATAAGTTCCCACCAGTCATGATACATGCAATATTTTTAAAGTATTCCTGCAGTGTTATATTTATAAGGAACACCACTTTCTCTCACAATCTGAGGTGCCGGGTTTGTGCACCAATTTGTCAAAAATTATATTTACTGTTAGATAATTTGGTTTGTAAGTTTTTTATTCTATTAATAAGATCCCACCAGTCATGATCAATGCAATATTTTTAGGTATTCCTGCAGTATTTTATTCATAAAGAACACCACTTTCTCTTAGAATGAGCTATCAATGTCAACCAATTCAGCACCATCGCTATGGACAGGGCCTAATAACATTGCACATAGAAGCTATCCTTGAAGCACCCTCCAAAGGGATAGTTCAGGAAACATGCCAAGAAAAGTAAACTTTAGTAAGGTATACCTTTCGAATCTTCGGAAAAAGACACCATTATCAGAAAACACACCCATGACTCATTGAAGCCCTAACAAGTAAATCACCTGGGCCTTAGTAATCATCTCTTTAAAAAGTAACAAAGAATAATCCAAAAGGGTTCGCAAACTTTTGCACATGGCCCTTTTCCTTGTTTATCATTTATAAATAGTAAAAATGAAAATAAAAAAAATCTTGCTTTAAAATTTGCAGAAAGGTCTCATGTATAACTCTAGAATATTTACAGTTCAGGATTGCTTCTGTTCACCATCATTGTAAAAGGCCAGGGGTACCCACATTTTTGCATCGCATGTATCCGCTTGTGTACCCAATAAAAAAATAAAATGAAAAGGTAGATCTTTGATATCAGATTATACCAACTGAGTGGGGCTGATATTTCAAGAAAAATGGACTACTTAGCAATAATTTGAAATGTTTGTATAAATGAACAGAGTGTGTCACATGTATTAATCTACAGCATTCAATACAAGAAGGCATGCAAATCTGCTTTCAGTTGATATAATTAATTCTGCTATTTATGAACACTTAATTGAATTTTAAGGAAACAGTCTCTTTCGGAAGGAGCTTTGTATTATTATTTTAAAATTACACGCTTTGATAAAGGATAGACAGATGAAATGATAAATGTGCAAATGGAATTTTAATGAGCTGGAAGCTATATTTTATCGCTTTGTGATTTGATTTGTGTGTGTGTGTGTGTGTGTGTGTGTGTGTGTATGCACATGGGCATGAGCATACATGTGTGTTTAAATTCAACTTATGTTTCCATTTTAAACTTTCTATTTTAATTCCATTCATATTATGTTTTTTCTCCACACAAGACATTATCTTGATCATATTTATTCTACTTCTGGTGCTTGTAGGTCCCTGAAGTTATTAATTGACTATAGACAACTCACTTAATTGCTACAATATACAAACTGCTTTTGTTCATCATTAGGAAGAAGTAAAGCAGGATCCCATTTCTCAAAAACATAAAATGAAAGAATAAAGCAATAGAATGTTCACCATCATCATGTTTCATTCATTTAGAAAGGGGCTGATAAACAACTTTGGTCAATTGTTTAAAAAAAACTGAAAAATTAATACTAAAACAGCCAATTGTACAGTATGTGCACATCTCGTGCATGATTAATTAGTTCAGCTTAAAGCTATGGTTCTATTTGTGACATTTAAAGATATTTTCAAAAATGTGTTCCTCATATTGTGCCATGGAAGGAACATTATTATTCTTCACTGTACTTGACTGACACATGATTACTCTTCTAACCTCCTCAGTGCATATTCTTCCCTAATTGATTTTTCCCTTTGGAAGCATGTATAAGATACAGTTGAGAAATAGAACAGAAGGCTAGAGGATTAAAGTGAATGTGAGTCATAACATGAGTCGCTCTGAATCCAGATTTATTCAACATTGGTACCAGAAAATACAAAAAGAAATAATGGATAATCAGAAATCACTGCTTGTCACATGCACAGAATTACATTTGTTAACTCCTGTGATACACTGTTCCGTGAGCCGATGGTGATTTTTATGCTAGTAGCCAAACAGCATACTACACGATGGCAAGCGTTAATCAAAGGAGATGTGCCTATATCAGTGTTCGCAACTGGAAACCTGCCTTTCTGAGTAGGTAGAAGTTACAGTGGTGTGAAAAAGTGTTTGCCCCCTTCCTGATTTCTTATTTTTTTGCATGTTTGTCACACTTTAAACGTTTCAGATCAAACAAATTTAAATATTAGTCAAAGACAACACAAGTAAACACAAAATGCAGTTTTTAAATGAAGGTTTTTATTATTAAGGGAGAAAAAAAATCCAAACCTACATGGCCCTGTGTGAAAAAGTGATTGCCCCCTAAACCTAATAACTGATTGGGCCACCCTTAGCAGCAACAACTGCAATCAAGCGTTTGCGATAACTTGCAATGAGTCTCTTACAGCGTTGTGCAGGAATTTTGGCCCACTCATCTTTGCAGAATTGTTGTAATTCAGCCACATTGGAGGGTTTTTGAGCATGAACCACCTTTTTAAGGTCATGCCACAGCATCTCAATAGGATTCAGGTCAGGACTTTGACTAGGCCACTCCAAAGTCTTCATTTTGTTTTTCTTCAGCCATTCAGAGGTGGACTTGCTGGTGTGTTTTGGATCATTGTCCTGCTGCAGAACCCAAGTTCATTTCAGCTTGAGGTCACGAACAGATGGCCGGACATTCTCCTTCAGGATTTTTTGGTAGACAGCAGAATTCATGGTTCCATTTATCACAGCAAGTCTTCCAGGTCCTGAAGCAGCAAAACAGCCCCAGACCATCACACTACCACCACCATATTTTACTGTTGGTATGATGTTCTTTTTCTGAAATGCGGTGTTACTTTTACACCAGATGTAATGGGACACACACCTTCCAAAAAGTTCAACTTTTGTCTTGTCAGACCACAGAGTATTTTCCCAAAAGTCTTGGGGAACATCAACATGTTTTCTGGCAAAATTGAGACAAGCCTTAATGTTCTTTTTGCTCAGCAGTGGTTTTCGTCTTGGAACTCTGCCATGCAGGCCATTTTTGCCCAGTCTCTTTCTTATGGTGGAGTCATGAACACTGACCTTAACTGAAGCAAGTGAGGCCTGCAGTTCTTTGGATGTTGTTGTGGGGTCTTTTGTGACCTCTTGGATGAGTCGTCGCTGCGCTCTTGGGTCGGCCGGCCACTCCTGGGAAGGTTCACCACTGTTCCATGTTTTCGCCATTTGTGGATAATGGCTCTCACTGTGGTTCGCTGGAGTCCCAAAGCTTTAGAAATGGCTTCATAACCTTTTCCAGACTGATAGATCTCAATTACTTTCTTTCTCATTTGTTCCTGAATTTCTTTAGATCTTGGCATGATGTCTACCTTTTGAGGATCTACTTCAGTATGTCAGGCAGGTCCTATTTAAGTTATTTCTTGATTGAGAACAGGTGTGGCAGTAATCAGGCCTGTGTGTGGGTAGAGAAATTGAACTCAGGTTTGATAAACCACAGTTAAGTTATGTTTTAACAGGGGGGGGCAATCACTTTTTCACACAGGGCCATGTAGGTTTGGATTTTTTTTTCTCCCTTAATAATAAAAACCTTCATTAAAAAACTGCATTTTGTGTTTACTTGTGTTGTCTTTGACTAATATTTAAATTTGTTTGATGATCTGAAACATTTAAGTGTGACAAACATGCAAAAAAATAAGAAATCAGGAAGGGGGCAAATACTTTTTCACACCACTGTATATAGCAATCTGCTGAAGATCACTGGCTGTTCCACCTCACCCTTGGATCATTTTGGGTGGTACACAACCAGATGATACATGCGCGGGAAGAAGTATTCCTAAATAGGTATTCCTAAAGTACTCTTTCACATTGCCCTGTCTGGAATGATTGCTTCTCTATCATGTATCCAAGGGATTGGAAACCTTTTTACTCCACAATTTCAGATTCATAATCAAGCAATTCATTACATTACATTACATTCCCTTTAAAAGTGCAGAAAGTGTTCTCAACATTTCCTGAGTTCAGGAAAAAGGAGAGCAAAGTGTGTCCAAACGGTGAATGGCATGAATTTCTATATATGCTATTGTCCTGTCAAAAGTATAAACTGGAGCATTTTTTATGAAATACAGTCTTTGCTTTCATACAGTTTTCAGAGGTTTCATTTGGCATTTTGTCTCTGTGGCAAGAAAATAATTTTTTTAGCTTCTGACAGTATGGGGCAGTCGTGTTGCATTTTGGCCTGTAACCGGTAGAGTAGTCATTTGTAGCAAGATAACCCATAATCCACAGTGGTTTATGGTTTGTTTTTTTGCACAGCCACTGCCAGATGGCAAATGTGAGCACTCGGTGTGATGGACTTAATATGCCTAGGCCTACCATTTCTACCCTTTTATTGAAATGTCTAGTTTTCAGTGAAATTATTGTCAATTTATACATGGTAGCACAGTAGCCAACCAACAATGTGACTAGAGTATTAACAGAGCTGTGTTCCATTCAGGTCCATCCATTTCCCAGTTGAAAATTCCAACTTCCAACCTCCAAGCATTCCAACAAAAAGCAAACAATGTGGCAATTCTATAACCACTTGAACTGTATGCATTCTGCGCTGACCCAACGACAGAAATATACCAGTAAAATAACTGTGCAAGTACAGTTGGAGTCATTTAAAAGGGGGCAGCCTGTAGCCTAGCATAATGACCCCCAATATTGTCACGTGGATTTCCGCAATAACTGGTTGAACAGTTTCACTCCATATACTGTAGATGGTGCTAGTCTACCACAATTAGTCACTGAATATCCCAAGGTCTGTGATGTCTGGAAGGCAGCGGCTTTTAGATCTAGAGAACTAACCATGGCAGATTAGTAAACTAGCTATCTCAGTAACATAGCTACAGATAGATTTGATTAAAATACATTAAGGAAAAACTGCCGGCAAGGAAGTATGCACAAGCATTTGACTGAGCTGAACCCACTGGCTAACCTGCATTTGCAGTCTTGGACTCACTCAATGAGGAGTATTCTGAGTACCATGGGCTCATTGAATTGCACAAATTCCCACGGTTTTGGATGGTAAACTGTCAACATTAAAAGTAGCCTGCAGTGGGATTTGTCTAGCTTACTCATTTGTGAGCAAATTAGTAGGCCAGACAAATTAACCCTATCCACTCTACCTCCTTCTCCGTCATCGACGTCTCAAATTATTGTTTTATTCATATTTATATCATACAAAAAACTGTGATGTAATGCAATTGCAGGCAGCAAAAACAGCAGTTTAGACACTTATCATCCTCTTATTTACAAAGCAGGTCAATAAAACAGCAGGTTCACAACCCTCACCTAGCCCCAGATTCAGACAATAAAAGGCATATTTAACAATCCTTGATACCATTTCTCTACAAAAATCATGTTCCAATATAAGAACAAAAATATACAATTCAGAAGCTGCATGAATAGACATAGTTTTATTCCAAGTCCGGCTGACATATTTCCAGTTTGGTAGAAATACAAAATGTTTTGCATATTATTTCATACAGTCATTTTTATGGAACCAAATATCCCACCTGGTTACGAAATTATGACTGACTAACGTTTAAGTTTATTTCCTAATCCATTCAACCATTTCCGAGAACTATATTTTTGCCAGGACTATACCGAAGCGAATGTCGTCTTGAACTACTTATTATGTTATTGTTGCTACATCTTTTCCATACCAAACTAGTGTAAAAATTTTTTATTCGTTTCGTATCTTTTCCAACAAGGTATAATGTGTCATATTCAGGTGACAGACAGGTTAGGAATATCGCTGCATTCGCATATATACAGGTGTTTTTACAAATCCCTCTAGCTGCTGGGAATATATATCAAATTAAGCCTATCAGGTGCTGGCTGAACCTTAATGCTACTAATTAGACTTACTTTACTGCAAGATTCCTAAGCTAAGTTGTGTGCTGTGGGCCAAAAGGAAACGCGAAAAAAAACAAAAGGGCACAGGACACATCCACAATTTCCCCAGATGACTCACCTCTGCTGAAAGACGGCCCCCTTATTCTTGCCAAGGCCAGCCCAATTGTCCTGCCTTCAGTGGTGGTGTGCTTTCACGGGAAGTTCAAGTTAATTATGATTTGAAAAAAACTAAACAAAAGAAAAACCGTACAAAACGAAATCATCAGGCGAGGATGAGGACCGTGGGATTTCACATGCGGAAATCTTGCCTCTAAGTCTCTGACGACGTGTGGTCTCAAACTGTCTCCTCTTAGCAGTCCCGAATGGCCTTCATCACAACCCAATCTCAATTTGCGTTTCTCTCCCCCCCCACATCAGGAGGCCAAATCACCTGTGGAATAGAGGTGTGTCCCGCTGCCTGATGTCACAGCAGCAAGTGCCAAACAAAACAAAAATGAAAGGGAAAACCAAAAGAAAACAAGGAACGTCACTATGTGCAATTGCTATCCGTAAAAATGGGTCTTATTTATCAAACATGAGCCAAACGAAATTCAGGCGGCCTGTAGCGTAGTGGTTAAGGTAAATGACTGGGACACGCAAGGTCAGTGGTTCTAATCCCGGTGTAGCCACAATAAGATCCGCCCTTGAGCAAGGCCCTTAACCCTGCATTGCTCCAGGGGAGGATTGTCTCCTGCTTAGTCTAATCAACTGTACGTTGCTCTGGATAAGAGCGTCTGCCAAATGCCAATAATGTTATGTCTATAGGCTACTCATGTGTCAGTATCAGAGGAAAAGCACAACACACTGAATGTATTGTTCACTTTTATACCTAATTCATTGAATGTGTTTTTTTACAATAGTCTTTTTCATTATTATTTTAAAAAAATAACAGTATACACTCACCAAGCACTTTATTAGGTATTTATTAGACTTATTTCTTAGACTTCTACTGCTAAGCCTATCCACTTAGAGTTATGATGCGTTGTGTGTTCAGAAAAGCTCTTCTGCATAGCACTGTTGTAATGTGTGGTTATTTGCATTACTGTGACCTTCCTGTCAGCTTTGACCAGTCTAGCCATTCTCCTCTGATGTCTCTTATTAAGGTGTTTTCATTCATTCATTCATTATCCTAACCCGCTTATCCGGAACAGGGTCGCAGGGGGGCTGGAGCCTATCCCAGCATACATTGGGCGAAAGGCAGGAATACACCCTGGACAGGTCGCCAGTCCATCACAGGGCACACACACCATTCACTCACGTACTCATACCTATGGGCAATTTAGACTCTCCAATCAGCCTAACCTGCATGTCTTTGGACTGTGGGAGTAAACCAGAGTACCCGGAGGAAACCCACACAGACACAGGGAGACCATGCAAACTCCGCACAGAGAGGCCCCGGCCAACAGGGATTCGAACCCAGGACCTCCTTGCTGTGAGGCGGCAGTGCTACCCACTGCACCATCCGTGCCGCCTTATTAAGGTGTTTCTGAAAATTTCTGTTCATTTTTGTTTTTTGCACCATTCTTTGCAAGCTCTAGAGACTAGTGTGCGTGAAAATCCCAGAAGATCAGTAGTTTCTGAGATACTCAAACCACCTTGTCTGCATTTATATTTATTGCAGGTACACTACTTATTTATTCTTATTAAGGGCAAAACTCATCCTGCAGTTTATGAAACTAAACGGACCAAATTTGCCAATCAAACATCCACACACCTATTTTCCTCTTTGTTAAATGATACAATTCATTCTTTCTATATCACAGGGTTTTTAAAAACAGCCCCCTGACTTAACATTGGTGCAACGTTGAGTTTACAGCAGAAAACCAGTCCAGCAATTGAACAAACTTCATGGTAATTGCTGGGAGAATTAGCAGCTTCCTTTGTTGACTAATTAAATGTTACTTAAATGTTAAATTACGGACTTGACTAATGTTAATCATTGCAAGACTGAGCAATGTAAGAATGAAGTTACTTAGCTAACATCTGCTAAAAAAGCCTACCCTGGATCCCTCCATCATCCAGAACTACCGCCCGGTATCTCTTCTTCCTTTCCTTTCTAAAACTATAGAACGAGCCGCTTCTACTCAACTTTCTTCTTTCTTTTCTAACAACAACCTGCTAGACCCCCATCAGTCTGGCTTCAGATCGGGCCACTCGACAGAGACTGCGCTCCTCTCCGTCAGTGAGTCACTTCATGCCGCGCGAGCAGCCTCCCTCTCCTCTGTCCTCATTCTTCTAGATCTCTCTGCTGCCTTCGACACTGTGGATCACTCCATCCTCCTGTCTGCCCTGTCAGCAACGGGCATCTGTGGCACAGCCCTGGACTGGATTGAGTCCTACCTCTCTGGTCGCTCCTTCCAGGTTGCCTGGGCTGGTTCGGTATCGACACCTCGGCCCCTCGCCACAGGAGTTCCCCAGGGCTCAGTCCTTGGCCCGCTTCTTTTTTCTCTCTACACTCGCTCCCTTGGCCCTGTGATCACTGCACATGGGCTATCCTACCACTGCTATGCGGACGATACCCAACTCTTCGTCTCGTTCCCGCCGTCTGATACGCAGGTTTCAGCCCGTATCTCTGCTTGCCTGAGGGACATCCAGAGCTGGATGGACAACCACCATCTAAAGCTCAACCCAGGTAAAACTGAAATGATATTCATCCCTGCTAATACCTCTCCCCATCTGGATCTCTCCATTTCCCTCGGGGATACCACATTCACGCCGTCACCCAGTGCAAGGAACCTCGGCGCGGTGATGGACAGCAGACTGTCCCTTTCCGAGAACATTGCGGCGGTGACCCGGTCTTGCAGGTTCTTCCTATACAACATACGGAGAATCCGCCCCTTTCTCACCCCCTACTCGACCCAGCTCCTGGTCCAAGCGATGGTTCTGTCCCGCCTGGACTACTGCAATTCCCTCTTGGCTGGCCTCCCAGCGTCCGCCATCAGACCCCTCCAACTCATCCAGAATGCAGCAGCTCGTCTGGTCTTCAACCTTCCCAAATACTCACATGTCACCCCCCTGCTTACTTCCCTCCACTGGCTGCCTGTCAAGGCTCGCATCAAATTCAAAACATTGGTGCTAGCCTTCCAAGCAGTTAAAGGGTCTTCCCCAGCTTAT